>NW_024039308.1:415000-463861 GCF_016077235.1 Cyprinodon tularosa | reverse complement strand
ATAATAATAATAATAATAAAGAGAAACAGAAAAACAATAAGTGGGAATGCATAAGCATTCCCACTTGACTAGAAAAAGCTGTTTCGGAGAAACAGCAAGTGGGAATGCTTTTGCTGAATGAATAAAGCTGAAATTAACTGCAGAACATATGAAAATGTGATAGGAAGTCATCAGAAACTTCAAACTGCAGAAAACAATTGAATCATCTGAAGATTTTTGTAGGGTAGAATTATTTGGCACTAAAATGGCAGAAAGAAACTCATCTTAAAAGCTGCACAGCCAAACCATACATAATATCAAAAATGTCATTAATATGTGCACTAGAAGGGTCTTAATATAATGTCTATCAAGTTTCTAGAAAAATTTCTAAAGAAATTTTGAAGTGGGGCCACCTACTGCCCAGAAACATGTCAGGCATGTTATGAATTAGCAGCAAACAGAAAAGCTTAATTCCTGTCCAGAAAAAGAGCAAAATTAAGCCAAGGTTCACAGCATAGGCTGAACAATATAAAATTAGCTGAATCGGAAAAGAAATTACAAAGAAAAAATTGAATCTTATCTGGTTGAAGAAAATATGAGTAGCTCAAGGATGGGAAGTAAAATGTTGAGGAAGATGGTATTGAATAAGTATCAAAATTTTGAAATTGTGGAAATGTCAAGACTTGGCACAACAATTTGAAATGATTTAAAATGTGTTGGTTGATCAGCATAAAGAAAACAGTGTCATCCTTAGAGGATTGAAAATATACAAACCTATGTGCAAGACTGACCATGAGAAGCAGAGGAAGGACAGAGAGAGAAGCTTATAGAAAGAGAGTTAATACCACTTAAGGAGCTGAATTTATAAAAAAAAAACTAACCTGCATGTTACGAGCCGCTGCAGTGATGAAAGCACCGTTGGCAGGCTTAGGCTGCATGTTATGAGGTTAGCAGATGCTGTATCTCAGTGTAAATCTTAGAACCTGGTTAAGAAATATGCTCTGAGGTCTGTGGTCAACAGGCCTTGGTAGTGTAATTTGAAGAAATTGGTTGAATTTGGGTCATAGCTACAAGCCACACGGCACAATGAATGAGTGTGTGTAAGGAAGAGGCTTTTATTTTGTAGAGTCCCTTTAGTCTTATTTTGAAAGTCTATCATGGATGTGTGTCAAGGGAAGGGTCATGCCCAGCAGTTATATAGAATCCATTTCTAAATATGAAATCACTGGTTTTCCATGTCATTGGGTGAATAGATGCTGTATTAGAGCGTAAATGGGAGACTTTTATTGTGAACTTCACTCCGGGGTATGTTTTGAAAAGGTCCCTAGAGTCTAATAGAAACAAACTGGTAGAGTTTGGGTCATAATGCTGATCCATTTGCATCAATTAATACGCGTGTATAATATAGAGGCTTTTATTTTGTAGGGTCACTGGAGTCTTATTTTGAAAGTCTAGCAGTAGTGTGTTGAGAAAAGGGTCAGACCCAGCAGTGATACTTGATGACTTTCCAATCATTAAATCATTCTTTGCCCTGTTATTAGGGCAGTAGATAAAGTGGCAATGGGAGGCTTTTATTTTGAAAGGAAAGAGAAACAGAAAAACAATAAGTGGGAATGCATAAGCATTCCCACTTGATAATAATAATAATAATAATAATAATAATAATAATAATAAAGAGAAACAGAAAAACAATAAGTGGGAATGCATAAGCAACAACAACACTCAGATTATTGTTATTAGCCAACTAATAACTACAACCACATCCACAAATATTGTAATTTACACCAAAGATTAATTGTCATACAATCGTTATTGGTGTCAGTAAAACCTATATAATTGACTAATAATAGTTGATAACTTGATAACTTGCGCAAGTAGCCGTGATGCAC
This sequence comes from Cyprinodon tularosa, assembly GCF_016077235.1. Taxonomy (NCBI): domain Eukaryota; kingdom Metazoa; phylum Chordata; class Actinopteri; order Cyprinodontiformes; family Cyprinodontidae; genus Cyprinodon; species Cyprinodon tularosa. Next base: position 461,993 of record NW_024039308.1, on the reverse strand, counting down.
AACTATGCTGCGCGAATAAGTCATTTTTCAACAAGAAAATCTGCAATTTCGACATGTTCAAGCATCAAGAATAATAGCCACGTTCATAATGTTTGTAAGAAACCAAACTGTTTGTAAATCCGTCAAGAATTCAGTGAGGTAAGAGTATTTGTGTTCGTGCTGATCACTCACCTTACATTAGGTACCACAGAGCACAACAGAAAGCCTGCCTGAGGCAAGATGGCCGCCGGTGATGCCGTTTGAGACTCCGCCGTAAGACATCTAGCCTTTATTGTGGATATCTATGTCTGCAAACCACCTGGCAGATAAAGATCAGTCCTGATAAATCACCGACCAGCGATAGTCTGATAATCTCTGATTTATTTCAGGTTCTCAGGTGAGAACAGCCTTATAAGGTTTGTAAACATAAAAAGGAAAAACTGAAGATCCACTCTATTATATTTCACTAGAAATTATTTGTTTTTGGCTTCTGCTCTGTTTACATTTGATCACTGCTGCACTTTATGGAATGGAAATGTTAATTTACTGTCTGAAAAGCTGTACACTCTGTGTGTACAAAATGACATTAAAAGTTGTCTAAGTTCTAAGGACCAGGGTTGAGACCTCTGTAGTATATATTTAAATATTAACAATAAAAAGCATGAAATAAGTATTATTAAAAATAATTAAATGCTTGAGATTACCACTAAACTTTTTTTTTTTTTTAGTTCTTCTTCTGTCAGAATCTGTGGTTTGCTGCATAATCTTCATGGTTGGGGGTGGAGGACCTGCTCCAGTCTGGATCTCCATCTCCGTCATCTCTGCTTCACAAAATAGCTTTTAAAGTTGAATTAGCTCAAAGGAGGCAGATTGAATCCTCCATGATCTTCAGTGTTGGGCTGCTGCTTTGCAGGCATGATTAATGATGTTTGCATTGAGCACGATCGCTGCGCATCAATGCATCAATATTATTAATTTGCAGCTGTTCAATTCACATTAGTGCTGCAACTAATGATTATTTTCCAAATGGATTGATCCGTCAATTATTTTTTTGATTAATCGATTAATAATCCTTTTGCCAAAGGTTCTCTTGAGAAGTTTTCTTAAGAGAAACAAAAACTTTTCCCCTCGATGAGTTCTGGATAGAGCATATTGACAGACAAAAACATTTTTTATCTTAAATGCAAAATGTTTACATAATTTTTTTTACAATTTAGGTATGATTACTACTCTTAGTGTGTCGCTCTATCAGCTAAAGACATGTTACAGTCTCTATGCTCGAGTTAACGATTAATCGATTACTGAATTAGTTGACGATTATTTAAATAATTGATTAATCTAATTAATTGTTTCTGCCCTACTCGACATATTACATATTAGTCACCGGGTCACCGGTGACTAATATCCACCTGCCTGTTGTCTGTTTAACTCAACATGGCAGACCTGGATTTTCGGAGCGAGTCACAGTGCTGTGTTTAATGTGGAAAGCTAAAACAATAACTCAGGAGAGAAGTTAAAGCTTTAACTGGTTTTCTGTTTAGGTCGGAGCTGCTGGGCTGAAAACTGATGATGGGAGGAGATCAGAGTCATCAGAAGGAGGCTGAGGAGAGAAGAGGAGGAGCTGAAGAACATCAGAAACCAGACCAAACAAAGGCTCCAGCTGCTGAAGGTACCAGCAAATACATTTATCGAGATTATTTCTGATTATAAATGACTTCTGTGAACTTTATTCAGCAGAGATATTTCAGTTCATCAGAAATAATCTCAACATGTTTCTGCATGTTGCTACTGCAGATTAATAAACAAGCTTCTCTTCCTCAGAGACTCCGGTTGAGTTGCCCCAGTGCAGGATGGGAAGCAGAAAGGTGGACGACATGTGTTTCATGATCTCATGCACCAACTGGTATTGATCCGCTGGACACTGGGACTGCTGGGAGCTGGTGGATGATGTGTTCATGCTTTTCATGCATCAAATTGGCTGCATTGCTCATCCTCTGTTGTAGTTTTAACAGATTATTTCTCATCAAAATCAGATAAATGTTTCAGAAATCTAACAACAGGAAGTAAATCTGTCATTTCTCAGTATCATTCTGTATCAAAAAGCCAAGAAGCTGCTGTAGGGAGGCTGAAGGATGAAGACAGGGACTGAACATGAGTCCAACCTGTCAGAAAAATGTTTGCTGTTGCTTTGCAGTGGAGAGCGGCTGCTTGGAAGTAGATTTATGGACTTTTCTCCTCCTAAAAACCCTCATTATCAAAGTGGAACTAAAATCTATCATAGATTGATTTCTCCACCTTCGCACTTCACTACACACCTCTTCTCCTGCAAACTCAGGCGGAAAGAAGAATGATACATTTGCAACAAAGCTCTGATGACTGAAGGTTTTCAGACTTTTGACATGAAACATTCCTGGTTTGGCAATATCATTTTTTTTCCTCTGAAGGCTTCAGTTTCTCTACAGCTTCAACAGAAATGATGAACTGATCAATGGAAGGTGATTGAACTGTATGAGCAGATTTATGAGAGTAATTGTTGCAGAATAAGATGAAAACTAAAAGATAATAAATCATTTCTGAGTTTTTGTTGATCAGCTCAGATTTTTGTCTGTCATCTATTGTTGGAGAATGTTTGAAAATAAGCAGCAGCATGGAGACCAAGGAGCCCAGCAGACAGATGAAGTTCTGGTTCAGTATAAAGCAGAGTTTGATTCTAGAACAATATTGTAATATTTTTCAGACTCTCTTTAATGCATCCTTCTAACATAGAGAAAGGATGGACATCCACCTTATCTGACAGGAGAACGTTAAACAGGGAAATAATTGGAAAAGCTTCAGAGAATATGTAGACAGGAAAAATATGAGTCAGTATTTTCTCTAGTCCTGTAGGTGACACAGCAAATGAGGAGGAAGGTGTCTGATCATAGGAGACCAGTACAGAACCTTTGGGTCTCATACAAAGTTAACTCTGCAGATCGCTCGGAACACGTCATCCCTATGGTGAAGCACGGTAGTGGCAGCATCATGCCAAGGGATGCTTTTCAGTTTTAACAGTTTTAACAGTTTTAAAAGCTTCATTTTTTTTAGAATATTTGAACTGAAATTTCACAATAGAATAACATAAAAAAACAGAAATTGTTTTTTTTTAAATAAATTTCTTCTTGTCAACAGCTTGAAAAATATGTTTTTTTTTTTAACAGAATCTTCCACAAATAATATTCAATAGAAGAAAATCCACACTTCGATTTTAACACTTTTATAATTTTTTTTCTTATTTTAATTTGAAAAATATAAATAACCTGTAGATCGTTTAAAATGGCAACAGATTTGTGTTTCATTAAAAGGCCATCATAATAATCATGCTCTTAATGATGTTTATTTAGATGGACTCGCAGTAAAAGAGATCTTTGGATTTTAAAGGTTGCAGACCCCAGCAACAGGACAACCACCATGGATGTTTTAGATCAGAGCAGTATAATAAACTACAATGGCCTAGTCAAAGTCTAGATTTAAATCCAATTCAATCTGAGGTACACTGCAAAAAATCTAAATCTAGATAAGTCATTTTTTTCTTAAAATAATTGCATTTATTCTTAAATTGAGGAGGTAAAAAAGACATTCTGCCAATGGAAGAAGACAATTTACACTTAAAATAAGAAAACACTATTGCATTGTCTTATTTCAAGTACATATTATCTAATTATCTTATTATATGAGTAAAATTACTCATTCCATTGGCAATCTTTCTAATTTACCTACTCAAATTAAGGGGGAATACACTTAATTAAGGGAATTTTTACTTATTTCTAGATCGGTTTTGCAGTGTAAGACTTAAAAACTGCTGAAGTTGAATATTCCTGTCTGTAGATCAAACCTGGTGGAAACAAACCCAAGAAGACTGAGGGGCTAAAATCAGATGTACACCATACTTTTCAGATTTAAGTCTGTAAAATATGTTAAAACTATTAAACATTTGTAACTTTTGTCTGTGTTTGTCTAACTCATCAAAATGAGGTTAAATTCACTAAATGTTTAAAACGTCAGCCACAGGATCATACCTGCTTTTATGCACATCTATGTTAGAATCTGGGTTTAGGATTGGAAAAAGTTCAGTCTCAAATTGGATCTTAATGATTAAAATTACAGTTTGGACTTTTCTACCTGCTGCACTCTGAGAAGAGACTTTGCAGCATTCAATGCAGGTCCAGCAGATTCTGCGGGGGAGAAGAGTGATGAAGAGCTGAACTATTGAGAAAACTCTAAATAATATCACAGGCTCTGCATCAAACTGAGAACACCAAACCAAAATACTGCATAATTGCACCACATATACAGTATTAAAGCTCTGCTCTTCCATATCAGTTCTATTTTTGCACCATTTTTTCTCCCACACTGTTTACATTTGATCACTGCTGCACTTTAATAAATGGAAATGTCATGAGAGCTGTACAAAGCGCAATTTCGTTTTGTATACATTCTGTGTATGCAAAATGACAATAAAAGTTGTCTAAGTCTAAATATGATACATCAACCAATAGGAAGCAGCATGGATGGTGAACAACTGGAGAGGAAATAACAATTATCTGAAGTAGCACCAATGGGACGATTAACAAACCAGCAGCAGAAGGTGAAACTATTTAAAAAGAGTGATTTAGACAAATCTGAAAGTTCCTCTTCTTTTGATCAGCAGGTAAGAGACCTGAGAAAAGGTCCTTGGTCTTCATCTGGACTAAAAGTAATGACTGAAACGCTTTATCTTCCTCTCATTACAATCAAGGTGTAGCTGTGTAATTATCCCTCAGCGGAGGCTGATCGTTTCCCCTAATTAGCAAAACCTCATCCAGTCTGGATCAGGATGTCCTCTATGTTCCACTCACACCTCGCTGCAGATTGATCTGCCGATACAGAAAAGATGATCCTGCTTGAAGGCGTAACGCCTCTGAATCCTCAGGTCATTGGATGCAAACCTGAACATCCGTCCAGAACCAGAGAACCAGCACTGGGCCGGCTGCCGCTGCCGGGACATGTCGGGAAATCCCTACTGATGCCGTTTAAGATCGTCTGCGGATGAGTCGCCATGGAGACCATATGAAATATTCATGATGCCATCACTGCTGACCTTTAAAGGCTCAGTTATGTTTTACTTTTCCTCTTTATCTACAGCTGAGTGGCTCTGACCTGTAAGGCTCGTAGAAAATGTATGTTCTTCAGGATTTTAAATCTGTGCCATTATAAAGCAAACCAATAAGCAGACAGAGTTCTGGTTCTGAGTTTATAATACAGGCATTTGGGTTTAAAATGAAACAAAATTAGAGGAAAGAAACAACATTAGAGGAAACACTCATTAAGTCAGAATGATGTTGGACCTCTGATTAACTATAAACACGGAGGAGGTCCTATCATGCTGTGGGAGCTATTGGATTCCTGAATGTGTGAAAGGTTGGAATTAGAGTTAAATACAGCCACCCAGTGTCACAGGAAACAAGAAAAAACTCATTCTTGGAGATAAAGTCTTCACTTTTATTGACATTTCTTAGAACATGGTGGTTTAGGATAGAACCGGTGCCGGACAATCAAACAAACCCAAAGAGAGAAAAACAGTTTTCATTACAAAGCATAAAATGCTTTAAAATAAACCTGGAATATAAACCGGAGCTGAGCCCGTTCTTAACGAGAGCCAATCAAAAAATCAGCTGGCATCTCTCATTAAAGCAACAATGTGGTACTTTGTCTTTCAAAATAAACATCAGATTTATTTTTTGGTTCATTTTTATTTTATAATCAACCCATTTATTCAAAACAAAAATCTGACATTATTTACAGAAAAATCTGTTAGATAAGAAAATCCAACACAATCTGTTAAAGCGTTCTGATGAGTCAGCAGTTTTTTAATTAAACAAAATCTGCCCAGAGCATTTGTTCTTCTTCTATATCTCCATAAGAAAACTAGAGGCAACAACAGGCAGTTAAAGAAAAACTCAAGCAAGAATACACTCTCTGGGTTCTCAGGTTTTGCTCAGCAGATTAACGATGATCCTGCAGGAACACACACTTTGGAGACCGTCCATCTACTTATTCACCGATAGAGGAACCTGTTCTTTTTTTTTTTTAACTTCTTTTACATTAAAAGGATTTTGTTTAAATCTTGCATAACTGTTTTATCTTTAGATCTGTTTTTGCTTGTTTAAAAAAAGTCTTATCATTTGTGAAAATCCTTATGTTTTTATTAATTTCCTAGGATTAAAAAACAGTGCTTAATTTTTCATTAAGTCACCTTAAATAGAAATAATCTTATTGTTTTAGAGATAAAATAGGAATTTAATCCACATTTAATAAAGAAAACTATGATGCTTTACTTTAGAGTTACAGATTTTAAATGATCTGATATATATTCTGGTTTATGATAAAATTTGCTAAATTATATAATTGCAATTAGAATCTCTTTTTTTAATAGATTTTTTAAATAGATTTTTATTAGTATATTAACATGTTTAAAATCTTAAAATTCTCGCATCTATCAGTAGTTTTGTTTCTGCTTTTAATTGGCTGAATGTTTAATTTACAACTTCAAGTTTCTAATTCTTATTCAGTCGGCCCTTAAATTGGATGTATAAAAAACGCTTGACTTGCTGAGAGTTTAATTTAAAATATACTCAGTGGGCCATGAGAACGAGTCAATAAGCTGTAAACAATTGAATTAAATCACACAAACATCTTTGCTGCCTTTGTGTTTAAAACTATGGATCCTCTGCTTCGTCGTAGTTAATATTTTATCTTTTTTGCAAGTTTTTGTTTTCATAATTTTGTTTTCTGTCAGAGACTCATCGAACAACCAAACAGCATTAAGCTTTGCCACATCGAAACTTCTTCTCTGTCTCTTTGCTTTATGGATTCATCCCTAATAAAGATTTGTGATGCTGACAGCAGGCTGGACCACATGAACCGTCAAACTTCTAGAAAAATGATGAGCTTTCAGTTGATTGTTGGTTCCAGCTCTGTGAGCTGAACTTCCTGCACAGCATCACTTAGTGACTGAGGGATGATCATCAGCTCTAACTCATGTGCTCCGAGCTCTCCAGAAAATAGCCCAGAACAGAAAAAACCCAAACTCTGCTGACCTGAAGTGATGTGTTAAACTGTCCGGCACCGTTTTGTTCAAAGTAAAAGAAGTTTGAGGACAAACAACAAACAGCAGATATATGAATCCAACCCATGAAGGAGACAGAACTCCACAGGACCTTCTGCCCTCTGGGGTAAAAAATGGAATAAGTCGTCTATGTCTAAATAAAAACATCACATTTACATATATTCTCTCTAGTCTAGAAGCAGGAATATGAACAATGCCATCACTACAGCATGTTTTCTTCAAGTATTTTTCTTTCTTTTCCACAAACAGACATTTGCTGAAATACAGTAAACTGCAGTTCTGTGAATCTCAGTAAATATGTACAAACTCCAGACTTTTCTACCATAAGGTACAAAACATGGATCCTGTTTCGTTTCTACAGACGGATATTGTTTTTCAGCTCAGCTTGACGCTTGCGGCTCTAAAGGTCACTAAGTGGGCTTAAAAAGTGTATATCAGAGATAACAGAGGATTCATGATGAAGATCCCTTCCAACAGCACAGAAATAAGTCCGCACTGAGAGAATAACAGATTAAGACTTAGTCAGGACCAGAGCCTGAGCTTAAACAAGCTTTAAAGCGGAGCTAAAGAAGCTGAGGTAAAAATGTCCCTGCAGAGGTTGAACCAAGCCTTCATTCAGACACAAATCGACACCAACATGTCCGAAAACAATGTTTTCCACTATCTGGTCCTTGATGTAGTTAAAACGTAAGCACTGAGTCTAAACTAGAAGCAGGATTGATTTCTGGCCTGACCATCATCTTCCTCTTAGTTTTACTGCTTTCATTAAATCTTCAAACAGTTTTCTCTCTTATAAAGCTGGAACAGTCTGAACACAGATGCATTTTTTTACCTGTTAAAAATGAAATGTTGAAAACCATGAAATAATCCTCTCTACAGTATTACCACATTGTGTGTTGGTCTGTGTTAGGTTTATTCAATGATGATTATAAAATTATTGTGTGTGTTATTATGAAACATTGGAGCAAGAAGATGCTCCACTCTGCCTTGTGATTCAGTTGGTGGAGCATCCTGTCTTATGACCTGATCAATTGTTCTGTCAGAACAATACTGTTTTGTAACGGTGTGTTATGTTCTGTTAATAAAAGACGACTGCAGGAGGGGGGTAAGAAAGAGTTGAACGTTGGGTTGGGCTCTTTCCACTCCTGCAGGAGCTGTTTGAATCTCTTTCCTGTGTGGACTCATTTTCTCTTTTACGAACCTACATTTTTTAACCCAACAGTCTGTCCCATAATATCCCTTAAACTTGGTTCTAACAGGATGAAATGACAAGAGGCTCCAGGGGTGAAAATACTTTTACCGTTCTGTGCGTTTTTGCAGATTTATTCCTACATTAAATCGAGAGGATCTGCTTATGATCCAGAAATGGGAAGTTTATCATGGATTTATTTTCCTTGCTATAATCTAAATAACTCAAAGACAATCAGACGTCTAAAGTTTGATGTAAATATTCATAAAAATTTCATTTTGAAACAAGATTTATGGTAATTTTTATGATTAATTCAATAATCTTGATGTGGAGTCCGTTTAAAAACCTTAAAACATTGTTTGAAAAGTTAGCGATCTAAGAGCTAATGAGGCTAACTTGGAAGCAGATTTAATTTGGACAATAAAATGACTCCAGCAGATTCTGGGGTTGCTTTATGGAAATATTACAAATTATATCTCTTAATCCAATAGCCAAAAATCTGCCTATAACACATAGCTAATACCCTAAACAGGATACTCTTAATAAAACCCAACTTATTGCTTTTTCTGCCATAAAGTTGGATTAGAAAAATGCAAATCCAAAAAAAAAAAATGCAATTCTGGTATCTTTAACAACATTAATGACAAACTGAGAGTCAAACAATATTCTAAAAAAAACAACAACAAGAAAATAAACCATTGAATAAAAACACATAAAGATAATAAGCTTATGATGTGTATTATAAATGAATTCAACATTTCATGATTCATTTTGATTCACTACCAGCAGTAAACATTCAAAATCTACTATGACAAAAATCTGCTTAGCACCAAAATGTGATTTTGATCTAAAATGTAATGAATTATTTTGTCTTCATTGAAACATTTTGGGTTTGGGCTCTGAAATTTAACAAAGAAACAATTTACGGATAATAATCAGTACAGGAATAATTGATTTATTTTGAGTTTGGGAAGTTGCTCCTCTTCTTTTTTAAATAAAACTTTGACCAAGCAGATATAAAAAAAAAATGGGGAGATATTATTTCTGATATCATTATCCTCCTAATGCAGACACTCTTTACTGCTTTAAAAGAAGTAGCAAACTACATATTTTATTAATAAGAACTTATTTTCTTTCCCCCTTGTTGGGTCAGTACAGATCTAATGCAGGCAGCAGCTGGGATACATGTAACCTCTACAGAGCAGAGAAGAATGAGATCAGGAGGAAGAGCTGAGGGGTTGAGGGAACCTCTGTCTGACGTCATGAATGGATCATTAAAAGTCAGTCATGAAAGGAGATCAACCAGGTTGTTTTCCTGGGTACAAACTCGAAAAGAAGAAATTAGCCTTTGTTCTGGACTCTGTTTTGACTCGGTCTGGGAGCTGGAACTGTGAACATGGTGTGCTTAGGACTTTTAAAACCTCTCTGGGAGACCAATTATTCTCTGTCTGAGTCACCTCAGAGAGTTAACACCGTTTACATGAGCAGCCTGTGCATTCAAAGAAAGCAAGCTTTAAAGTTCAAGCTGCAGCGCTGCTGTTTCGTTCCATGATGCCTGAAATCTGCTTTTCTGTGCTTTGCTGCCTCTGTACCATAAGAGCAGTCATGTTAAAAACTACCGAAGCTCCCTGGGAAGGGCTGAGTACGCCACAGCTGGAGACATCTGGCTCTTTCTACAGTTTAAAGAAAACTCTAAACAGTTAAACCAAGAGTTAAAGAAGGGAGTGCGCTGTATGATATAGCTGGAGGAGGCTAAAAAGATGCAAAGCAAGGTGAGCTAAGTGGGATAACAGGCCAGATGGAATCAGCTGAAGGTCAGAGGAAAATGATTAGCTGGACGAAGAGCTGTGAGGACAGATGGAGGGAGAGAAACGACTGCAGGGACGTGGAGGACGAGAGGAGAACTCTGTGAACTGAGTCCATATCACAGTACGGCAGCAGGCGTGCTATTACAGTCACCGTCAGACCTTTACTTCCTGTCCTACAGCACAACAAGTACCATCAAAAATCCAGGAGGTGTAAAAACTGCTGCGTCCTATCAGATCCGGCCAAAGCTTCATCCTGCTGGTCTAGATTATTTTGAAAAAACTTCAAACCGCGATAGAAACCCTCCACTAGGGTTTCAGTCCAGATCATCTCGTCACAGAAGCCAGTAACCAACTTACAGGACAATGAGACAAATTCGATCAAAGGGAAATGTATGAAAAAGCTTGTTTCTTTCTAAAAGGGAATAAAATGTAAAACAGTAAACCTTAAAGCTATAGTATTGTTTAACTTGATTGTGCAAGGAAGAAATATATTCTCAATAGAATCAGACCTATTTTAATATGTTGAATTCATGATACTAAGCCTTCATCATTTGCAAATATGTATGGAAATGTTTTTACTTCTCCAGTAAAAAAAAATCAAGAGCAAAAGTTTACCTATAAATGTGTTGAAATCTGTTGATTTAAGTCAAAGCAATTGGAGGATGACCGAGTCAAGCAGTTTTAAGCCAATCAAATAATTGCATTTTAACATGTGATTTGGTCAGCTGAGTCTCTTTACAGTTAGGTGGTTCGTAGCTTAATGGAGATGAGTGAGGACACAATTACAAAATGGCAGCTAATCAAATGCTAACACACCACCAGGTGTTAAGAGACTCTATTCTGCCTGAAGGACTGGTTTTTCATGTAATCAAAGTATAATCTGATTGGCTGAAATGTGCTGGATTCGTTCATTTGTTGATTGGTTTTGGCTCCAGTCACTAGAATGTCAACACATAGACCTAGTCCACACAAAGACATATTTTATAGAGATATATTTTCATAAACAGCTTAGAAAAAAATTTGCTTTCCAGAGAATGTATAGAGGTCCAATAAAGACACTGTAGTACACCTGCCAAGCCCTTGGTTGGCACTGTGACAATGCCACAGAGTCACACCCAAACCACTGACAGAACTCAGATCAGAATATTTCAAATCAGACTGTCTATCTGTTAGGACTCCTGTCTGTGTGGTCTGTGTTTCTGTGTGTTTGTCTTCCTTCCTCCAACAGGCGTCGCCTGGTTCTGATTCTCGTCCTCACACACCTGCAAGGGGTTACCTCATTAACGGAGTGTTCTTAAGCTGCTGACTGCCACTACCTCAACGCCAGAGTGTTTGCCAGTTTTGGGTACTCTAGCCAAGGTGAACTTTGCTGAGTCAAACTGAGTTTTTGTCAACCTGAGTCTTAACATTGATTTTGCCTTTGCCTCTCTGCAGGAAGTCATCCTGCAAACTGGATTTTTCAGACCTTCTCTCCCTGGAAGGATCGACTGAGCTTAAAACTGAGCTGAGGATACAAACCGGAGTTTTGCAACCACTTTTCCCCGAGGTAACGTTTGAGCTTTACACTGAGAAAGGGATTCATCTGCACAACAGTCCGTTCACATACCGCAGGAAATCTGAGTGGCAGTCAGTCTTTCTCCGATCATCTACAAACAACTGCATTCTGGGTAACCGTGTCCGTCCTCCACCGTATGAGACAAACACCGGAACACATTCCTCATCTGCTGGAGTCTAAAAGTAAACCTAATTTCTGGAAACGTCTCCTCTACAAGTTCAATCAATTCTCTCACTGAACCTGAACTAACCGCAGTGTCTCCCTTGAGCAGTGTTCAGAGCAACACTGGAACCTCCACAAAACTTCTCAATAAACCTGTTAAACTTCTTCCCTTGTCTCTCTGGACTGGTTTTTCTGATCTATCCGAGGTCTTGATAAAATCATGACACTATCAGTCTCACACTCCATCTGTCCCTCACTGGTGAACAAAATCCTGAGCTACTAAGCATTGTCTGCGCTATGTTATTCTACGCCACAGCTCAAGAGGGACAATCAAGAACTAGCTAGGATAGTGGGCACCTTGTGTCGGTTGGACGAGCTTGTTCGCTGTCTACAACCCCTCAATCAACACACAGTTCACCCCTGAGTGTTCCCCAAAGACTGGCATTGGCGCTGCGTGTTTTGGCTTTGGGTGCAAACCAACAGACCATTGCACAGAGCTACAAACTAGCGTCCTGTACTGTGTCTGGTATAGTGTCTGAGGTGTGCCAGGTGTTGTGGAAAGCACTACAGCCAGAGTTTCTGCCATTAGATACCAAACAGTAAAATATGCATGGTGTAGAGCAGATGTAGAAATTATCAATCAGAGGCCTCTTTTCTTTCCTTTCTCGCTATCTGCGGCACTTTCTGTGTTAACTGCGACACACTCACAGACGACCTGTTTTCTGAGCATAAACCGAGTTTTACTATAAGGTTTATAAGGTCCGATTGAGCCAAAAACCCCGGGCCTGGACAAACACCTCATGCAGGGTGAAACAGCATGGGGGGAAAGAGGCGCATGCAGTTTACAGAGCCAGGTTGAGCTACAATGTCACTGCTAAAAAAAGCTGCAGCTCACTTATCCACACTGAAAAATGAAACCGACATTCAACAAATTTCTGCACACTGGGAACATGTTTTAAAAATGTTTCATGTTTTCCCAAAATGTTGGCTCCGTTTAGACACACAGCTACACCTGTGTCCTTGTCTCTGTATAGATAGGGCCTTAGAGTAACAAAAAATAAAGTCAGGTTAATAATCGAATGCCTGAAAAAGTCTGATTCTAGTGAGATTTTATCTTTTCCACATATTCCTGATAAATGATTATTTCTGGGTGAGTGTGGAGAAATAGAGGAGACTGAATACTACTGGCAGTGAACAGATGAGCTTTGAGTATAAACAAAATCCGTCCCAAAGACCTCCTGGTATTAAATTTGTGGTTAAGCGTAAAGGGATGCTTTTTTGAGCAAAGTTCTTCCAACTTGAAGAACTTAAAGACAAAAGAGAAATATAAATGAATAAAAGTATGTGAATATAAACACTGGTGTGCAAGCTGACATGTATCCTCACATTTCACTACTATATGATAAAGTCCAGCAACGGCACTTAGACAGCTGACAGTGGTAGAAAAACGCTTCTTAATTACAAAAGTAGTAAACCAACTAAATCTAGGTTGATTATTTCTGAATTAAGTTAAAACTGTGTCCACCAATAATAGCAGGAAGATCAAACAATTAAAAAAGTGGTAAATGAGGAAGATTTGCCACGCCATTTTAGTTAGAAATAAAACAATGCTTTTTTTAAGCGATATGTTATCATGCAGGAATGTGTTATTCAAAGTTTATAGAAATCTAGAGGATATTAAAAAGTTTTTAATGTCTGCAGCAAGAAGGTTACCTGCTGCTGTAAAACGTAAATCAGATAAATAAAATAAACAAATAATTAAATAAATAAACACAATCTTTCTGCTACATATCCAAAGCTGCAGGTTACTTTAATTATTTTCCACTTCATCCATCCATAGTTTTGGCTTTTTAGGATTTTTTTGAGCTGAGGGCAAACGGCCTGTGTCACTTTATTTACACTGCAGATCTGTCATCAACATGTACACCCACAGGTGTCATTATGCGCACTTTGATAACCGTGGTTTAAAGCAAAGCTGCTGTCACATCGTTACCCAATCAGGGGTAACAGTGGTTCACCTGCTGTGGCTTTTGATTCGCTCCTGTTGCTCTCACGGTTCACAGAGACCAGAATCAGTGGAGTAGAAATTAGCGTCCTGCTGTATCACAACAGGCTTTGTTACATTTTTTGTGATCTTATTTAAAAAAACAAAAACAAAAAACAATCCACTGGACTTGGTATCCAAGTTTGAAGTTTTTTTTAGGAAAGAATATGTTCCAAGTCATTCCATAAGACTAAGTTCCGAGTTTTTTTGGAATGACTATGACCTGGATGACTAGGAACCTTCACCAGCATTTCTGTGATGTCATCTTCTGATTCCTCTTTCTTATTTATAGGAATCAAAATGAAATGTAAACTCTGTAAGTGGCTCAAGTTTTTATAATTCAGATAATCATTAACTGATTTACTAAAAATTAAAATAATATTGTCAGTTCATCTTTCTTTTTCAATCATCCAGCATAATGATGTGAGTGAAGCATCAGCATAAGATTATTTAGCAAGAGGCCGAAATGTAGCATCAGGAAACTGCTGAGCCAAATCTGAAAAAGTGTTAGATTAGATTATTTACTAAAATACATCTAATGGTGGTAGGCAGGCTTAAAATGAATCTCAGTCTGATGAATTGGAATATTTTGGTAGGAATTGGGAAAGTTAAGTTACCTGGAGACAAACAAACTTATTTCCAGGTAAAATTCAAAAGCTAATCCCACAAAGTCCAAAGCCAATCGAAATTCCTGAATTGTCCTGTTTAATAAACGCACCATGAGCAATTAGAATGTGCTACACTTTCCTACCACTATAGTCAATATATACTGTGAATCTCAAGAAGTTTCCTTATAAGATTCGTGGAAAACTAAACACCAAATACCCTCTAAATAAACACAGACTTCTTTCTCCTAAATGGATCCCATTTATGTAATTTATCAATTGAAATATTATAAACCTCAGCAACCTTCAGCAAGCGTGGACAGATAAGGCTGTAGAACTGTCTTTATATGCAGACGACTTATTTTTCTACTTCTGTAAAAATCGGGCGGTTTAATTGAGTAATTCTGTCCCTATGACTAAATAAAGAGAGTTTCATGTTAACAAAAAAATTAACTGTAGTGAGTTTGTATGTGGTTCAGTCAAAAAGGGAGAAAAACCTCCAACAGTTTTCCATCTCAGTATAACTGAAAACACAGTTCTGTGATCCACAGAGATCCTTTTTTTTTTCTTTTTTATTATGGCCTTTCTACCTGTTTAATTTTCAAGTTTATTCTTAACCTTTTTTTTTTTTTTTTTTACATAACTTTGTTTAAACCTAAAAACTAAAGCAGTTCAGATGTAAAGTTGTCTGAGGAAAAAACTTGAAGGTAGAGCCGGACCAGGCGGACATTTTCAAACTCAAGTCTTGTCATTTTCTCTGAGAAGGAGAAGCTGTTTTAGGTCCAACAAGAACTCCCAACGTCCAAGAAGAGGTGTAGACAAACTTCATTTTTTTTTTTTACGTCACCCTGGACTTTATTTCACTGCCTTATAGGTTTGGTTTTAACATTCTTAAATATGAACACTTCTCAGAAGGTTTTAAATCAAAGTCTTGATCTACTCTTTCTGAGCTTTTTTTAGCTGTCAGCTTCTTTTGCCAGCAGCATCTTCCAGTCTGTCTTTTGCCAGAGTTGTTGTTGAATAACCCAGCTTTAAAACGACAAAGGCTTGACCCTGTCAGGTTGAAGGTTTTGGCTCCCTGCCAGGTTTAAGGTTTTGGTTCCCTGTCATACCCACTCCTGCACTGGGTATTTGTAATAGTGCTGCATCATTGTGTTCTGCTGTGCTCCTTTGCTCTTAAATTGGAAAATTGTGTAGATCAGCACCAGGATGCACAGTGACAGGATGCAGGGGATCACCACGGCGATGGCGTTGACTGTCTTGGGGACATCATTGATGGTCACGATGACGTCGACGTCGTCGAGGGGCACCTGACGGTCTCCACGGTTGCTGCCGGAGCGCTCCATCTCTGGCTGGTAGCAGCCCATCCAGTCTCGTAATATGGACTTTGGATATCCAGGTTCCACCGTCAGTTTCTGGTTGTCGAACTTCCAGTACTCCTTCCCTTTGTAGAAGTAGGTGTGGTCTGAGGGGGGTGGGGTGGTGGAAGGTGAAGGAGTTAACAGAGAGAGAGAGATGGTCAGGGTTAGGTTATTTTTAATGGAAGCTGAGATAAACTGCTATGCCTGCAAAAGTTGGAAGTTAAGCAGATATGAAATACCTGGTTCAGCCACGCAATGTTCTGAATTAACCAAGAAAAACCTGAAAATATGACTTTTTCAGCCTCATCTTAACAAGACCAGGTCTTTTATGGTTATATTTTCACCTTTAAATCCCTTTTAAATGTTAATAAAAGAAGGAAAGCTGTTTCCAAGATTATTTGTCATAATTTCCCTTTCCATCACCGTCTTTAAGGCTTTCAGGAATGATTTAGACTCAAACAAACCTTTAAAACTTAAATAAAGGATCATAATCAGGAGTCATTGAGCATCAAGGAGGAGCAGCCATGTATTGAGACAGATATAAAATACAGGTAGAGCATTGCAGGGAAAAATTCTGGTTTGGAGCTTTGCTCCCAAAGACCTTTTTAGGAGCATTTTTCCCACCATCTGCTGGTATATCAACCTAATCCAGATCCCAACTCCAGAATCAGTCAATAATTATTTTTAATTGCTTACTGTTTTAAAAAAAAATGTACACTTCGAACCAGACCTTGAGCACAGTAACTCTTCTCTTTTAGAACTGTTGTTGTTAGCGCACATCCACTACAATTCCAAGACCACGGTTTTCAGGATCATCTTCGATGATTTCATCTCTTCAAATAATTTTAATAATAATAATAAAGAAATGTATTGTCCCAAAATGGGGAAATTCACTATCTGGATTTAACCCATCCCATTCGGGAGCAGAGGGCTGCCACTGTGCGCCGCCCAGGGAGCAGTCTGGGGTTAAGGATCTTGCTCAGTGACCCCCAGTAATTTCTTTCACACTGATAAGATTATGCTTTCATTTGTCAAAAGAAACTCACATTTTGTACAAACCCAGTTAAAAATTATAATTTTTTTAATTCTTTAAATATTAATTAACATGAATAACAATAATAATCTAAAGTGAAACTATCAAATCATATTGTCAGATTAATCCCTTTCTTTGAGTCCTTGTGGCCACACAGAAAACTGCAGCTGAGGAGCAATGCACCAGCAACACAAAGTTGTGTTGATTCACTCAATTGCAAACAGCATGAATGAACTTCATTTAAAAGATATAGAGCAGAAATATAGTTCTGTAATAGACAGTATTGTGATTTATCTTTCGTATCAGTGATACTTGTTTATCCAAAAGTCATATTTTACTTTTTTAAATCTGAGCCAACTGACTCCTGGTTTAAGTGGGCCGGTATAGATGGAAAAATTCCTGGGCTGAAAATGGTTCCCAGTCCGAGCCTGACCTTGATCACAGACTAGTTCTTTGTATTTATGTGCTCGTCTCTGGGTCCCGGTTTTTGACCCGCACCTGTTTCATTACTACTTCTAGTCTTTCACCTGCTCCTCGGTACTCTTAAGCGCTTTTCTTTCCTGCAGCTCATTTCTTATAATAAACTGATTAACATAAGAAAATCTGGCTTCAAAACTGTTCTGTAGGCCTGCTTGTGCATTGCATTAACACAATGAACGCTCTAATAATGTTTATGGGCAGATATGCTCACCATTTCCAAAGTTGCATGTCCTTTACTTATTCTCCAACTACATCAGTTAATCTGGTTTAAAGATCAGATTTCAGGATTCTTCTATGCAACTGGAAAGGAGAATGTTAACCCAACACCCTTTTATATAAGACTTTTCATCATGGCACTGTTAAGAAGAGAGATGCTGCTGAGCTAATGTCTACTGATTTAAGGGGGAAAAAAGGAAAAACAGAGTCTAAGCAGTAAATCGGTACCACTTACATCCCTCTCTGCTGGTGAAGGCTCCCTGTGGAGAGTCAGGGACTCCGTCCCAAACACTGATGGATTTTGGGTATCCTGGGTCCACGGCTCGCTTGTCCTCATTGTAGCGCCAGTACTGGTTTCCTTTGAAGAAGTAGGTTTTCCCAACGACCTCCCAGCGAACCGCTGCATCAATGCCATCTTTTGGGAGGAAGCTTCCCAGCTCCTTCAGGTTCTGAGGGTAACCAGGTTCAGCTTTGACCTCTTTAAACACCCAGAACTTATTACCTGAGAAAAGTAGAAAGGAGAAACAACATTTATTGCCCAAATCAACCCTCCCCACATCATTTGTCTCCATTGGTTTCAATGGATTTCACAAATTTTCCTTTTTTACTATCGATTACACAAGGATAATATCCTTGCATAATCGAAAGGCTGAAACTATGGTCCGAAAATTTTGATTTCTCTTATTTTATAAGTTAAATTTACACTATTTAATCACTATAAACATTTTAACTCACTCTGTTCCATTGTTATAAGTACGGGGAACACACTCTGCTTAGGCAGAACAGGGTGAATACAGAGCGGTACGGGCTGTATGATGAACTGTTCTCTCCTTGCAAAGATATGAAAATAAAGTGCAGACTGAGTGAAATCCATCGATCTCTGTTTATTCAACTGGGTTAAATAGTTGAATACTTTTTTTTTACCACTACACTCTTTTAAAGTATTGTTTGATTTATTGATTAATTGACTGATTGATTGATCTTTGTAAAGATTCAAGAGACTTAATGAAGGCTTTCAGATTGTTAAGGAGTCATTTTCAACTAACATTAAAACAATTTCTCATTTTGTTCTGCATATTCTGGTGTTTGCACGGCTGAGGAGAATTTAAAAAATGAAAAAAATGTAGAAATTTAGAAATTAAAAAACAATAAAAAACAAAAAAAACAAAGTTGTGGAATGTTGGACATCTTGGTATATCTTTGGCGGACGGATGAGATAAACTAACACATAAATTATTAATGCCTTGCGAGTACATGTTGTGAAACAGCTAAAACTGTGTCAGAATTTACTGATTGTGTTAGAAGTTTTCCTACCTTTGAAAAAGACAAATTTTCCATCAGACCTCTCGTAGGCGGCATCAATGCGAGGAGGCAAGCCTTTCCAAAACTGTTCAATCTCTATGGGATAACCCTCCAGGACTTTGTTGTTCCTCAGGCGCCACAACCAGCGGTCCTGAAGTGCAATAAATGGAAACTTTAGCAATTTTTCCAGTTTTAGTAATTTTGCACCTTAACAGCTTGCCCTACAAGAAAAGTTCATAAATAAACCAAAAAAAAAAGGAAAGCAACTCAGTCAGTTTTTATACATGATTAGTCAATAATGATGATTAAAGATGACCTAGAACCGCCTCCATTATTTTGTAGAGGGGTTATAGTGCTTGGGTGATCCCAGAGGCTATGTTGTCTGGGACTTAAATGCACCTGGTAGTGCAAGATGATAGGGTGATGCATCAGAAAAACTGCATTTAAAAAGCTTTTATAATGATTAAAACATCAAGGCTAATGATGTCACCCAGTCAATCCCGGAATCTGGTCTTGTAGGGCACTTCATTGCCAATGCTGACATCATGATGGCTTCCCTGGATTATGCCCTAAAGTGTCTTTTGTGTTTTTCTCACTGTTTCTGTCATTACTCCCTGGAAACCATTACAAGGAAAGAACTCTGAAACCATCAGACTTAAACTGCTCATACTATTCCACCTTGTCTGGTCAGGTCTGAAACTATCCCAGCTACTACAGAAGATGGAGGAGCAGCAGCTTTCAATGGAATACACTGGACACCCAGATACCATAGGGGAATGGGATGCTGGTTAAACTGGGACAGGATAGTCTTTGCACTACACTCCCCTCTATCCACTTTACAAATGTTTGCTCTTTCACTAATATAATGCTTCAACCGTTTTCCTTAACAGAACCATTTGGACTTATGCAGATCTGCTGCTCTCTGTTAACCTAAATCCTAGCTTTTAGGATTCTGTCATTTCTGGGCAGACGGTGTAATGCAGCTCAGGAGGTGGTGTCAGGACTCCTGTCTGTGTGTTTGTGTTTCTGTGTTTGTCTTCCTTCCTCCACCAGGAGGCGCCTGGCTCTGGTCCGCCTCCTCACACACCTGCTGATGGTTTCCCCGTTAAACGGAGTGTTCTTAAGCTGCTGATTGCCACTACCTCGACGCCAGAGTGTTTTCCAGTTTTGGGTACTCTAGCTAAGCTGAGTTTTGCTGAGTCAAACTGAGTTCTTGTCAACCTGAGTTTTAACATTGTTTTTGTGTTTGCCTCTCGGCAGGAAGTCATCCTGCAAACTGATTTTTTCGGGCCTTCTCTCCCTGGAAGGATCAATAGAGCTTCAAGCTGAGCTGGGGTTACAAACAGGAGGTTTGGACCCACTTTCCCCAAGAGATCATTTGAGCTTCACACTGAGAAAGGCATTCATCTGCACTATGACCCGTTCAAGTACCGCAGGAAATCTGAGTGGCAGTCAGCTTCTCCGTTAACCTATTAACACCCGCATTCTGGGTAAACCCTGTTCCGCCCTCCACCAAATCAGACAAACACTGGAACAACAGCATACAGACTGTAGTCAAAGATTCAACAACTTCTCTGGAAATGTGAGGCAGCAACCAGATCCTCTTCTCCTAGTTCACGAATCAAATTTCCCACTGAGCCTGAACTAACCGCTGTGTCTTCATCTCACTTTACAGTTGAGCAGTGTTCAGAGCAACACTTCTTTCTGCATTATCTCTTCAATAAAACCTGTTAAACCTTTTCTCCTGGTCTCCCTGTTTGGTCTTTAGCATTTGGGTCTGAACTTCAGTAAAACGATGACAGGTGGACTCTGTTCCTACAGAGGTTGGTGAATTAATGTCATGGAGTCATCACTTAGAGACATTTTTCATTAACAGCAAACATTTTTATTCACCATGGAAATTGTCCTTGTTTGTCCTGGTTGCTGTTTATATTATATATGTTAGTGAGGTTTTTCTAGACTGACCAGATTACTAACTGGGTACTGTACACAACCACTACCGGCTGTCATGTGACCGCGAAAATACAAGAAAAGGGTTTGCCTAAGGACACAACGACGGAAATGGATGGAGGGGGTTAAAAAAGGCAACCCTCTGGTTGCAGGACAAACATCCGTCACCCGTTGAAAAAAGCTTCATTCTTTGCTTATTGTTCTGGGGTATTTTTTAACAAAACAAACTTCAGCCACATCATTACAAAGTAGGAGCAGCATATTAAGGGTCTTACGATGAATACTGACGCAATAAACCACAACAACATAACATTAACGGACACATAACGCGTGCAGGTTTAAGACTCACTGATCACCGTCTTGTTCAACCTTTTCTGACTTACAGGCAGAAAATTTAATTTACTAAACCTGTTTTAAAGAATGTGAAAAGATGGACCAATGATTCAAAGCTTTAGTTACACTGGAGTGATTTTAAGGCAAAAAAAACCTGAATAAAAGTCAACCCTGTTGCTGCCTCGGTCGTTGCAGAGGCAAAAACTTGGATTTGGGAAAAGTTCAGTAAGGCTGTTACGACTGGTGTTAACTTATGTAAATATCAGTGAGCAGGTGCTTGTCATCGATATATAACACGGATATAAAAACTGGAGGCAGACGCCCTGCATCCATCCTCATCTCATCTCAACCAGCCACACTGTTTAACATCATGTAAAAGTTCTGGAGCTTGTAGGAGTGAGTTGCTGCTTCTGTTTACTTAGTTTTCTCATGTTTTTATGAATTAGGCAGGTAAGTGTTTTGTCATTTGATTTATTTACTCAATTAGGTAATTTCATTAATATTCAGATAATCTTTTATTTGTTGTTTTCGGTATTAGCTCTCTCTGAATTCATATGCTCCACTTGTTGTAAATTCTCAATCAAAAAAATGTTTCTGAAATAAATAACTTCATAAAATCTTCAACTTCATGTGTGTCGCCTGCTTGAGATCTGAAGAGGATGGATCCTTCATATTATGATCCGGCCACCCCTAGAAGGGTCGTAACAGAGGCCATGAATATGAACTATTGTTTGGCCTCAAAGCGATTCTGGTAAACCATCTGCTGCCTCCATTCTTTAGTGTAAAGTGATAGAAAAGATTCAATCCGAGGTTGAACTTTATTCATCTGAGGATTAATTTATGATAATATAGGAGCCGGTGATGATCAGATACGCTATGAACTCCTCCAAGACAAAATTTTAAATGCAACCCCAAGTTATATCCAAGCCTGAACGAAGTCCTTTTGATGTGTAAACGTGCCTCTTCATGTCACTGACAGACAGCCTGAGAGGAATAAAGTCAGACAAACAAAGGAAAGGTGAGGAGAGACAGACAGTCAGATGTGTACAGATGTGGACGGATGAGCTGCCAGAGATGATAAACATTCTCAGTGACAGCTGATCCTGAAGACAGACGGAGAGGTAGATCAGTCTGACCTTTTCTAAAATTCACTTTAAAGATCAGAGACTTCTGAATGGACTTTCTATTTCCATCTGCCGCTCAAACTGAAGCTCTGGGCTAAAATCTGAAAAAAAGAAAAAAAAAAAACGTGGTCATGATGTATTTTCTGCACTTCCTGATCATTTTAAATGTTGCATTTATTTACAGCTTTAACTTACTTATTATGTTGTAGATTACTTCTGACTGTATATTTAAACTCACTGTATTTAGTGAGACCACTGAAGTTATTTAAGTCTTGTTCAGATAAGAGGACAAATATATAAACATGTACTCCAGGAATTGTAAAAGAGTTTCTGGATGACAGATAGAGCATATTAAATTGTTTGACAAAAACATTCTGTAAATATTTGTTAATGTATTAAATTAAAAACACTACTTAACATAATGTAAACATTTAGAATCAAAGTTGTATTTTTTAAGCTATGTCAGCTTATGAAAGCTGAAGTTGTTTTTTTAAAGGTCTCAATAATTTGGATCAAACCATTTCAGAACCATATATCATTTGATTAGATTTATCTAAACCGGTTGCTTTGGAAAGTGAATGTAGATACGTTTATATTAATGTTGAAAAACAAATTTATCAGTGAGTAGATCATTTGGAAAAACCTCATTTATGAAGTTATTCAAATGTATCAGAGGTCTGTTTTAACTTGTTTACCCGATTTTAACATAAAATCTAAAAATCTAGACCAATTTGCAGAAACATTAGGCATAAACTTGAGATTCTTTTCTTTACTTGGAGAAATCAACTCTAAATGTGATGTAGATAAATATCCTCTTTATGAGTTTTTATAGCAGTAAAATGTAAAGCTTTTAAATCATTTTTAGAGTTAATTTACTTTGGAGACATTCTTTCATAAAACCTCTGTTATTTTTTTTTATCTCATCAACAAAAAAAAAGTCAAATGGGATTTTTACCAAAAAGGACATTTTTATAGTTATAGTTAAGCTACATTTTCTTCTATTTAGAAAGAAAAGACAGATGACAGAACAGAAAAACATGAAGCTTTGTTTTATTTGAAAACCGCTCATTGGATCAGAACCAGGAGTGCAGAAACAATCAAGCATAATCTCTAAGTTCTGAATGTCAGAATAGGTCCCTCTAGCTTTAATGGGTCAGCAGGTTTAAAGCTAAAGGCATGTATAGCATTGCAAGCAGGTCACCAGAAAAATACTGAAAGGTGTCTGTGACGTTTCATTCACTCTGCTTCCTTTCTCACTGAGATGGACTCTCAGACAGAAGGACATTTATGTCGTAGTTTTTGTTTTGTTTAAGTTTTCTCTTTGAGTTTTTGTTGCTTTTATTTTCATTTTGTGTTATTTTTGATTGTATTTGAGTGCTTATATATTTCTTGTTTACCATCTGTTGTGCTCCTGTGTCAGTCTCCTTCTCCTAGAGCGCTTCTAGATCCCTCTGTCCACACCTGTTCCTCATCTGCTAATTAGTCCTCCCATTGTTTCTGTCTCCCATATATACACCTCCTGTTCAGTCACTCTTTGCTGGCTCCTCGTCATTTCTTTTTCCTCATGTGTGTTTTCTCTGAAGTCTTCTAGTTCTTTGTTTTCTGTATTTTGGCGTTTTTTTTCCTCAGTTGCCACCCCTTTGGATTATTAAACTTGCAAGTAACAACCTAAGCTTCCATCTCTGCATTTGGGTCCTTTAAACCTCCACACAACCTGAAAATTTAAAACTATGAAAAGGAGCAGAGCTCAGTTTGGGTTTGTTGGGTAAAAAAAAATAAATCTGTTATATAAACTCAAAGATCTCCAAGAAGTTAAACAACAGCTGTGATGACACTCTTCTGAAGAAAGACAGCATGTTCTTTATTTGCTTTTATTCTGCTTATTATATTTAAATTTAATTTCCTTTTTTTTTATTAATGTAAAGCACTTTCAATTACCTTTGAACTAAATTGTGCTGTATAAATAAATTGCCTTGCCTCCTGTCAGGAATTAAAAACAATGAAATAATAATGGCTAAACATTAGTCAGTATAAATATTTTTTAGATGTAGTTTTGATGTAAGTCTGCTGCTGCCTTGCTCATGTTGTTGAACACAGTCGGCTGCTGAGACGTTGGGGGATCTCATTAATGTTTCAAACAGAGTGAAAATGAAAAGTGGGTCATTTAACTTTAGCTGCTTCAGCAGATCGCTGTGGTTTTGTGTTGCTTCCTAAAGAAGATCAGCAGCACCTATCGTTGGTAACAAACAGAATATTTACTGCATGTAAACATCAAGGAAACATGAAGCCGCTGCACATGGACCAAAACGGTTCTATCATTGGTTGGTTCTGCTGACGGCAAATGGCCGGTTTTAACCATCACAAGCAGGAAAGTTAAACATTTGATCAAACTATCATGACAGAAACTTGCAGTAGATTCAAAGCCCCATTTTTTTTCTGTTTTTTTTTTTCATTTTTTATCATCCAGTCAGCTCTCTGAAAGTCTCAGACATTTCTTTGGACAGAAGAAGGTCAACTAAAGGATGACTCATCTCTTAGATCTTGTTTCCTTTCTCTTAACTATATATATATGACTTTGGTATAGTTCATCTAGTGGAGAAGTTTATCATGCCTGAAATGTCCTCCTTCATCTTATTTAAGTCCAGCTAATACTTATGATTATGTAAAAATAAATACGGGTCAACCGGTCACATAATCCAGTCTCTGAAAAATCATGTCATCCTTTCATAATCCACTGTGTAGAACCTGCAGAAGACCAAATACAAAGGAGGATTAAATCTGCTCAACTTCTGACATTACTTCCTAGCAAATAGGCTTAAAAATAGCTCACAGTCTGGTTAGATGTAGAACAATATCATAATATTAGTTTTCCAGATTTTCTATTCATTTGTTTAAACAAAAAAAGGCATTTTATTTTAAAAGCATCAGCCTTGGCTTATCTTTGACAGCTTGGTCGGAGTTTCTTAAAATGACTTTAATAACCCATATATACTGCAAAAAAAAAAAAAGGAAAGAAATCATAATAAGCTTTTCTGAATGGAGCCCAAAAGGAAGTATTTCTTGGAACATTTATTCAAAGCAGCTATTTTTATCCCATTCTACAGCATATTTTCACAGATTTCTAGAATATCAACAGATTCGGTCTATATTAAAAGACTGAATAATGAAGCAGGTCTACAAAGACCAGAGGCGTGCACAGACATTTTGGGGGGCAGGTGCTCAGGAGGGGGGGAGGGCACTTTTTAGCGCACGTGTAACACTTAATTATAAAAAAAAATAAACGCATGTTGAATGAAATTTGACTTTTATTTGTAACATTCTCTAAACGTGATTTTTCAATGGAAAAAAGTCACATCACCAACAGAACAGACTAAAGCATACTTCTTTCATCTGGCTCATCTCCCTGTTCTCCCTCACCCATCTGTTCTCCCTCATCCTGGTCTTTTTCTGTCTCTGTGTCTTCCCTGAATTCTTCCTCATCTCCTGTCCTGTTATACACTATATTGCCAAAAGTATTTGCTCACCTGCCTTGACTCACATATGAGCTTAAGTGACATCCCGTTCCTAATCCATAGGGTTCAATATGACGTCGGTCCACCCTTTGCAGCTAGAACAGCTTCAACTCTTCTGGGAAGGCTGTCCACAAGGTTTAGGAGTGTGTTTATGGGAATTTTTGACCATTCTTCCAGAAGCGCATTTGTGAGGTCGCACACTGATGTTGGACGAGAAGGCCTGGCTCTCAGTCTCCGCTCTAATTCATCCCAAAGGTGTTCTATCGGGTTGAGGTCAGGACTCTGTGCAGGCCAGTCAAGTTCATCCACACCAGACTCTGTCATCCATGTCTTTATGGACCTTGCTTTGTGCACTGGTGCACAGTCATGTTGGAAGAGGAAGGGGCCAGCTCCAAACTGTTCCCACAAAGTTGGGAGCATGGAATTGTCCAAAATGTCTTGGTATGCTGAAGCATTCAGAGTTCCTTTCACTGGAACTAAGGGGCCAAGCCCAGCTCCTGAAAAACAACCCCACACCATAATCCCCCCTCCACCAAACTTTACACTTGGCACAATGCAGTCAGACAAGTACCGTTCTCCTGGCAACCGCCAAACCCAGACCCGTCCATCAGATTGCCAGATGGAGAAGCGCGATTCGTCACTCCAGAGAACGCGTCTCCACTGCTCTAGAGTCCAGTGGCGGCGTGCTTTACACCACCGCATCCGACGCTTTGCATTGCACTTGGTGATGTATGGCTTGGATGCAGCTGCTCGACCATGGAAACCCATTCCATGAAGCTCTCTGCGCACTGTTCTTGAGCTAATCTGAAGGCCACATGAAGTTTGGAGGTCTGTAGTGATTGACTCTGCAGAAAGTTGGCGACCTCTTCGCACTATGCGCTTCAGCATCCGCTGACCCCGCTCCGTCAGTTTACGTGGCCTACCACTTCGTGGCTGAGTTGCTGTCGTTCCCAAACACTTCCATTTTCTTATAATACAGCTGACAGTTGACTGTGGAATATTTAGGAGCGAGGAAATTTCACGACTGGATTTGTTGCACAGGTGGCATCCTATCACAGTTCCACGCTGGAATTCACTGAGCTCCTGAGAGCGACCCATTCTTTCACAAATGTTTGTAAAAACAGTCTGCATGCCTAGGTGCTTGAATTTATACACCTGTGGCCATGGAAGTGATTGGAACACCTGATTCCAATAATTTGGATGGGTGAGCAAATACTTTTGGCAATATAGTGTATGTTGATGGTATAGAGCTTCCCTGCTGTGACTGGCTACAATATATTAATAATAACCATCATGACAATAATAATAACCATCATGACAATAATAATAATAATAATGATAATAATAATAATAATAATAATAATAATAATAATAATAATAATAATAATAATAATAATAGCTTTAACAAATATGCCACATTAGTTTAAATAATGGGCTATTAGGGCAACATGACTGGAAGTCTTGTCACGTGGATATGACTTATGGTAGCCTACAAAATAATAGCTATTTTAATACCTGCTGCACAAACCACTTAAAAATAAAATGTGAACAGCTTTTAAGATTTTTCAATATGATTAACCCTCCTTTCTTGGCATTGTGCTGCAATTACTAAATCAATATACAATTAAGACAATAAAGAGACCAAAATGTGTTAATTTATATTGCCTAACAAAACCTATACAACAGAAAACGTTTGTCTTAACACATAGATTTGTACAGAAGAGGATTAGGGCCACTGAAAAAAAAAAGTTAACTGATTTTTAAATTTTATTTCAGTTTAACATGGGAAAAAAGTCAGAATTCTGACTTTTTTATTGTCAGAATTCTGAGATTAAAGTCAGAATACTGAGCAAAAAGTCAGAATTCTCAGCAAAAAGTCAGAATTATGAGAAAAAAGTTAGAATTATGAGATTAAAGTCAGCATTCTGACTTTTTTCCCATACTAAACTGAAATAAAATTTAAAAATCAGTTAACTTATTTTTTTTTTTTCAGTGGCCCTAATCCTCTTCCGTAGATTTGCAATTGCAAACTCTACCAAAATTATTTGTAGCCTATGTGGTCGTCCTCACGTTATCTGTCATTTACTTGGGCTACAGTGTAAAACTTTCAGAATCAGGTTTATTGCCATTGTTAGTGAAGGAGTTCACAAACTAGGAATTTTTCATGGTACAATCGTGCTACATGAAACTTTTAAAATATGGAATAGGTAAATAAAATTATAAAAATATCTAAAAACTGTGGGTATACGTCATGCAATAAAATAGACTAATGTATACACTTAAGATAAAAAATATGGATACAAAATATAAAAAGTAAAATAGCATCTTACAAGGAGACAACTAGTTTATTAGGTGACCAGTCGGCAAAATGCGTGTTTGGTGCTGCTGAATGAGACATTTTAATGCACAACAAAATGATTCTGCTTGATCTGTATATTACCTGGCTAATGGGGCACGGGAGAAGCAGCTTGTCAGCGACCGTTCCTGCTATCTGAAGACGCTTACTGAACTGCTATGATGCTGCACATCTGGCATGCCCTGCGGGCGACCGAGCGAGTTCACGTGACAAAGGAAGAGAGATACAGTAGGCTGGTCGGCTGGTGGCTCATATTGGGGCATTGTTTCAGTCGTTTTTAATGGCTCAGGTTTTCAAAAGATCATTTCAAAACCGACCTCAGTAAAATCTTAATAATATTAATAATAATAATAATAAAAAAACAAGTTTCAAAAGGGCATTTTCTTTGATAGAGGGCAAACTTCCTAGTGCTTTAGCACCACCTAGTGTCTATGTGTGCACGCCCCTGACAAAGACCACCAGATGTAGAGGATTTACTATGCCTTAATCCTCCAAAATGACTGTCCAACATATAGAGTTTATCCAACATAGATTAGTCTATATCACTTTCCACTGGAAATGGGAAACTGATGTATTAGTTAGGCTTAATCAAAATGTATGGTCTAAAATCTGTCACAGAACCTTTGACATGACCATAAATCTTAATTTACAACTAATTAAATATAAAATCCTTCACAGTGTACTCTATACAAGCCAACGGATGTTTAAGATGGGTTCTGCACAGTCGGATATCTGCTTGTAATGCTCAAGTAATGCACCAGATGACATTTGCACTATGCTTATGCACTCCTGTACAGAGGTTTTTGTATCTGCTATGTGAGGATCTGTCAAAGTGTCTGAGATGTAATATTTCACCCTCTTCCTCAGTCTGTTCACTGGGTAAGTTGGATTATGTCACCTTAGAAAGTGATTCGCTTTATGTCATCGCAAAGAAAACTATCCTCATGAACTGCAACAATAAAAACAGTCTAAATATTAACCTAGGAGGAGTTTGGTCGGCCTCGAAAATGTTCTGGCAAACTGTCCGCCGCCTGAGGATGGGGAAGCAGTGCTTCACCAACACTATTTGCAGTTCAGGTGGGGAGCTGCTGGCCTTGACTAGGGATATTGTCGGGTGGTGGAAGGAGTACTTTTAGGATCTCCTCAATCCCATCATCACGCCTTTCGAGGAGGAGGCAGAGGCTTAGTGGCTGACCCTGAGATTCGCTTCTGGATGTTTTAGGACTGCCTTGGCTGACACGTCTCTGCAGTTTTGTGTTGTGGTCAGGGACAGTAACCCTGGATAGGCAGACCGGCGTAGTGGTTCCTGTCTTCAAAAAGGGGGACTGGAGGGTGGAATGTGCTCTAATGACAGAGAGATCACACTCCTCGTTCTCAGTAAGGTCTACTCAAGGGTGCTGGAGAGGAGGATCCTGCCGATATTCGAACCTCAGATCCAGGAGGAACAATGTGATTTTCATCCCGGTCGGAGCACACTGGACCAGCTCTATACCCTTCATCAGGTACTTGAGGGTTCGCGGGAGTTCGCCCAACCAGTCCACATGTGTTTTGTGGATCTGGAGAAGGCTAACGACCATGTCCCTCATGGTGCCCTGTGGGAGGGTGCTCCGGGAGCGTGGTGACTGTTCTGTTAAGGGAGCAGAAGCTTAGTTCGCAACGCCGGCAGGAAGTCAGACCAGTTCCCGGTGCCTGTTGGTCTCGACCAGGGCTGCCGTTTGTAATCGGTTCTGTTCATTACATTGCAGAATTTCTAGGCACCGGAAGGTGTCCGGTTTGGGAACCTCATGTTGTACTGTTGGTATCATCAAACCAGGATCTCCGACGTGCACTGGGGTGCTTTGTAGCCGAGTGTGAAGCAGCTGGGATGAGGGTCAGCGCCTCCAAATCCAAGGCCATGGTTCTCCACCTGAGAAAGGTGGGCTCCCCTCTTTGGGGAGAGTCCTTGTCTCAAATAGGGGAGTTCAAGCATCTTGGGGTCTTGTTCACGAGTGAGGGATGGATGGAGCGCTGGCAGTGATGCGGTCACTGTATCCTACTGTTGTGGTGAAGAAGGAGCTGAGTCGGGGGGCAAAGCTCTCGATTTACCCATCGATCTACGTTCCCACCCTCACCTATTGTCATGATATCTGGGTAATGTTCGAAAGGAAAAGATCGTGAATACAAGTGGCCAATTTTTTTTTTCTTTGCAGGGTGGCTGGGCGTATCCTTCGAGATTGGGTGAGGAGCTCAGGTAACCGGGAGGAGCTTGGAGTAGAGTTGTTGTCAAAAGGAGCCAGCTTAGGGCATCTGCTTAGGTTGCCTCCTGGTTGCCTCCCTCGGGAGGTGTTCCAGGCATGTCCCATTGGAAGGAGGCCTTGTGGAAGGCCCAGGACACCCTGGAGGGACTATGTCTATAAGATGTCCTGGTGTCACCTTGGGGTCCCCCCACCGTAGCTGGAGGAAGTGTGTGTGGATTGGGAAGTCTGGGCATCTCTGCTTAGACCGCTGCCTCCACAACCCAGCCCCAGATAAGCGGAAGAAAAAGGATGGATGGATCGATACATATTAACCAGTATAGAGACATTCTGTCAGATCATATTAACCCAGAGATCTACCTAACCTAGAGACCTCTACCTCATCACTAAATCGATATCTTTTGGCACCTATGATCGGCTACTTTTTCTACTAGGAGTATAAGGCCTGTGGCTTGGTCCAGTGGGGTAGCAGGGGTGATTTAAAATACATCCGGGCCTCTGCCATTGGGCGGGGTACCTGTTGAGGGTTGGAGTATTTGTTACGAACCAATGTGCCACTGCTGTGGTGCCTAACTTGCTCTGGGGTCCATTGGCGACACTGCTCGCACTGGGACCAATGAAACGGAGTCGAGCATCCTTTTTACATCATACTGCAGCTACATTTAAACTAATAATCAGATTTTGGGACGAGGGGGAACTAAGACATGGACAGAGACCTTGGGCTGGGATTAGAACCTAGAACCGCCTTCCTGCAAGGCAACAGCGCCACCCACTGCTGTATCGTGCAGCCCTTCAAGGATGAGTCATATGTCATTAGTGAAAATGTCAGCATCCACATTCTCCAGGAAGCAGCAAATTCCTCCATCCTTCTTTCCGTCTAATTAACCTTTATCTGTTTCATCCTGTTTCTTTAAAGCACGACAGGACTGTATGACTCACCATCTGGACCACAACACCCGGTAATTACACAAAGTAGCACCTTCTGCACCTCTTTAAGCTTAAACTAAAGGAATTTTACCTCGATTGGGGACAGGTACTACCGTCCCTTCCTGCTCTGTGTCTCGTCTCAGCTCACCTTGAAGACAAACAGCTCCTTCCTGAAGAAGGCCACAGTGTTGAAGTTGCCATCGCAGATGTTAGGCTTGCCGTTCCCAGGAAGAGCTGGTCTCTCTCCAGGTGGACGGCCTGGCCGGGAGTGTCGGTCATTATTGCACTCTGAGGTGGAGTGGGTCCGTCGGGAAGGAAGCGTTGGTAACGGCCGGGTGGGTTCCAGCATGGGGGTGGGGATCCCTGTGGGTACAGAAGCAAAGACTGACTAAATGATTTACTTACTTACTTTCATCATCATCATCATCATCATCATCATGATCATCATTCCTTTTTTTGTTTTGTTATTCTCTCTTTAATAAAAAAATTATATGTTTTTTTTTTACAATCAGTGACAGTTTTAGTTTTCTTTGTAAGTATTTTGTATTTTTTTCTGTTCTTTGTATTCTTTAATTGTGCCTCTCTTTAGTCTGCTTATTTCATTTTTTCTCTGCTGTCCTGTTAAGGCTGCGTGGGGTTGAGTTGTTCAGAAACATCTCTGGGTCTGTTATTTCAGATATAATGTAGAATGACTCTTTGATCTACTGAGAGAAGTAACAGACAATCGGATTCCTGACTCTGTCAGCTTCACTGGGAAATAAAGCTGTTAGTGCGGGTGTTTGGTGGCTTTTCCACCTTTCAGAGCAACCTTATGAACCTGCTCAGGTGTCTTCACAGACCGCTGAGGGCCATGTTGATCTAATGTTTCCTGTCAATATCTCCCTGAAATGAAATGTCAGCCATGCATCATGGCCTATGAGGTGATTCTCAGGTTTTATCCGAGGGAGGGGGGGTGCGAGGGTCTTCCAGCTTTGATGGTTTAAGTGAAGCAGAGGAACCGTGAACCAACTGTGAATCCTGGAGCTCAGTGAGCGTAGCGGATGATGTGGCTGGAAATGTGAAGCTTATCTCTGACCCTGCAGATGCTTTCTCTTTCTTCTCTTGTGTCTCTGCATCACAGATAATTGTTCCATCACATTTCAACTGAAGCCCGGGCTGATTATTCCTCACAGCAAACAGAAAGCCTATCAACGCTTTGTTTTCAATCAGAGCCGATTGAGATGGAGGCCATCTTTGTGTCTGTGCTACAAAGAGTCTCTGGTGAAAACTCGGAGGCAAAGCTGCACATTTTATTCCCTATAATTTTCCTCTTTCCATGCAAAAGCTGCTGGTTCTGATCCGTTTTCATCCTTCAAACAGAGCCAGGCTGCTGGACGTTGAATAATGTTCATTATTCAGCAGCTCTTTGGGACTCAGCATTAATAATTCATACAAACAGTTCGCTGTTTTTACTTTTGCAAGTTTTTGCTTTTAGATTTAGAGTGAAATGTTGTGTTCAGGCTATTCACTGACACCTCAAAGAGTTCACCACATCTATCAGATTCAACCTCTATTCTTCCAACCTTCCAGCATTATTCTGTCAGACAAAAAACATTTATTTTTGTTTTTTATTACTATTAAAGTCCTGACCGTAGATTTTCTGTATGCCCTGCAGGTCGTCCAGAGGCAGCTTGAAGTTGTGCGTGTCCATATACTGGTAGAACGGGGCCATGATGGCACTGGGATCGTTGGAGTGCTCCAACCCCAAAGCGTGACCCAACTCATGGACCGCCACCAGGAACAGATCATTACCTGGACAGAAATAGAAGCAATGACAAATAAATCATCAATTTGTCTTTTCAGCTGGAGCTCAACAGAAACAAACCAAACACTCAGATCCGCTGAGCAGAAGTTGGTCTGGGATCCTTTTGATTTTACAGTAACTTCTGATCTCATCGTCCAATTCTTCAAAGTAACATCAGACTCTCACACTTTTAGTCTTTAAATATATAATATGTGAGAGTATTAATAATTCAGAGCTGTAGAGAAATGTGCTCATGAAAGGCAAACATGTTGAATCTGAAGAACAAAAACATCTTTAGATCTGCAGTAGAAATTCTCTAACCAGAGCAGCAATTCACATGAGAAAAATTATCACAATTTCTGCTTTTGTTTGCTAAACTTCAAATAATACTTTTAACAACAGATTTAGAGATAATAATAATTATGATGATGATTATTATTATTATATAGACATGTAAGAATTAATATTCCACTCAGTGGTGCTTAGATCCTGTTGGTGCCAAGCAAGCCCCCATCATCATCTTTCCACTATGCTTTTTCATATCTGCAATAATTTACTTTACTGCATGATGAAACATTTTATCTGTACAGATAACTTTGATTATATTCATTTTTATTTAGCTTTGCAAATCAAAATCCCTCTGCAATTGTGATTATAGAGACAAAAAACAACTCCTCTCAATTGTGATTTACTGCTTTAACTAAAAAAAAAATCCCAATAATTTTTCCTGATTTCCTAAAATATCAAAGATGGCTGAAAGGGGAATTGTTGAATTAAGCTGACCCCCTGCCCACCCCCCTACACCTAAAGCTTCACCCAGATCAGTAAAATATGTTTTTGCATCTGACAATTTGGTGCTTTTTATCTGCTGAAGATATCTTGTAAATGTGGATTATTTCCAGCTACATCAACCACCTCTTTACTTCTGGTGTTTCTTTAAATGACCCGACACAAAAGGAGAGCTGAGGCCCTGAGGACCTATGAGGGATTAGACAATCTGGACTCTGAGCTGCTGTCAGATACTTAATAACTTCCAACAGTCTGATGGCGAAACTGAGATTAAACATTTCATGGCCGCTGTAATTGGTTTGACTCTGCCTGAACCTAATTACGGAACCTAATTATCTTTGCTTCTTTATAGCAGCCAATGTGTGTGAAGATTAGAGCCGCTGATGTAAAGGTACCGACCGTTTCCTTCTGCTCCACTTCTGACTTTCTCTCCCCTATTTTGTCTTGAAACATTTTCAGACATTTGGACAAATCATCACTGTCTGTTTTTAAAGGTGTGAATTCAATGCAGATATTTTAAAGACTGGCAAAATTAGATTTGTTGCCGCTTTTTGTTTTCACAACATTTACATGAACGTGAATGATTGGTGCCATTTGGGAGTCAAAGTTATTAGTAACTTAACATGTATTTGTGATTTAACCAAAGCTCCAACACAAAGGGACGATTAAAGTTATAGCATCTGGCTGTAACTATGGCAACAGAAACATCAAAAATGCATGATTAATGCTTACACTTTCAGAGTAAATTTAGTCCATTGCTTTATATCTAAACTTAAATAAATGAGTTATCTATACTAAAATTTCATAAAGCCTTCAAACTGAATTCAATAATATCCTGTTCCTTTATTAAAAAATAATACAAAAAATGTCTAGAAATATGTTTTGTGTTCAAATTGAAGCATTTATGGGGCCCCATGATGCTCTAGAGTGGAGGTCTTCAACAGGGGGTCCGTGACCCGTAGGGGGTCCTCAGAGCTACTGCATGGGGGTCGCAAAAGTTTTGGTTGATTAGACTTTTTTTTTATATTCCCCCCTGGAATTTTTTTTTTTCATTAATTGAAATGTCTTTAAATATGCATTAACATGAATTCAACACAATGTAATAAACAGATAAATGGAGGCAGAAGATGTCTTTCAGTCATCAATGCTCACAGGAGCTTTTTCAAGCTGGGCACCGTTTCATTCACAACACCTGTTCCATCAACAAGGAATCAGAATCAGACTTTAATAATCCCAGGGGGAAATTACTATCGTTACATGACACTATCTGAAATAGACTGACCATAGGACCAGTTTGATATTACACAATTTCATGCAATGTATATAAATAGGGGGTCCCTGCTCAATCTGGCCATCAGTTTTGGGGTTCTTGGCCTGGAAAACCTTGAAGACCCCTGCTCTAGAGTCCCTAATGAGCCCCTTAGTTTGCTTGTGCCTTGGGCCAGTTCTAATACAGTCAACAACTGGATCCCACTTTATCCTTTATAACATATTCTCAGATATTGGCAAATGAAAAAAAGAGATAAAAACTTAAAAAAAACACAAAAAAACAGAATTGAGTTAAAAACTGCTATTTATGTTATTTCATGAGGGCTAATCTATTTCAGTTTCTCTCCATTAACTATCAGTCTTAAATTACTTGCTGATTTGTTAAGATGTTAGTATTAACAGCAATATTATTTTTCATCTTTAAAAAACCTTCGAACTTCGTATTCTTAACACCTCTTCAGTTCTGAACCGTCTTGATCCGTATGAATGCATAACTTTTTTAATTCTTTCTTTCAGGCTACTTTAAAACCGACGCCAAAGTAGAACAGAGGGGATCAGATTTTAAATGAACCAAGACCAGACAACTGCTTTAGGTCAGTGTTTTTCAACAGAATTACTATACATACATCCTAATTATTTCATTTATCGCCCAATATGTGAGGCTGAATCCCAAAGTATCACTGCAGAGAACAAGAGTGTTAAGTCTGAACTTAACCACTGAAAGGTGTAAGAGCAACACAGGTAATCCCGAGCTGTCGTATAGTTATGCTGCAATAGACTTATGCTGATGGAGGGCATACAGAAAAAATGTCATCATTATGTCTGCATTCTATAACTCTGCAGGATTTGTCACTGCAACCCCTAACATTATCTTTTTTTTTCTCATCACAGCAGCTCCATCTGGCCTAGTTCTGTTAGGCTGGGATTCGATCCTGGAGAGAAATATCAGCTGAGCTGTTGCCATTGGATGGATGAATAGATGGGTGGATGGATGGGTGGGATGGTCCTGTTTTTCTTGGACACAGCTATGGGCTTAGCTTTTCCTGTGACTGTGCTCTTTTTCATCCATTTTGGCATTAAAACTGTCCCAGAGCTCATCTGCTTAACTGTTTCTTTCCTAGACAGAGCTACCTCTGGAGTTAGTTTACATTTGCTGTACCTTTTCTAGCATAGAAAACATTTCTAGATCAGGGTTGCTATCTTCTTTTCTATGTCTGATTCTGCCCTTTAAATCCCTAGTCGGCCTTTCCAAAAGGCCACTCACACAGAGTCTGGTTCTGCTAAAGGTTTCTACCTGTTAAAAGAGAGTTTTCCTCTCCACTTTACCTGCATGCATGATCAGAGTGAGCTAATTGCTGAAGAGTCAATAACAAAGTGTAAGCAAATGTCTGCTGTAGTTACATGCTCATCCAGGAGGAGTGATTCCTGCTGACTCAATAACAGGTGTTTTCCTTAGATAGAACATTTACCTTTTAAATGGCCACACTAAAGTCACCCAAAACACATGAAATGCATAAATAAAATCAGCTGCTGTGTTTTAACCATTTATAAGGATCTAGCCTTGTATATGAAATAATTCTAATGACAGATAGTAGTTTTATTGTTGCAGCATGAGGCTGCAAAATTGGAAGCACTGCATAGTTAAGGCAGTTAATCAATTTGACTGGAGGATCTGATTGTCTCTGTAAAGTGCCTTGACATGACATGTGGTAAATTGGAACTATGTAAATATATTGAAACCAAATTTAATTTAAAAGTGCCCCAAATGCCACGGCAGTCTTTATAGAGGATATTCGACTGCAAACCGATGCTGTCTTCAGAGGAGTCCATTTGCTGCTTTCCTAACAGGTATTCTTCTATGCAGAGCCATTCAAGCAACTTGGGTTGCCTGTATCAAAACATCTCTTAATAACTTTATTATTTTCTTGCAATAACATGTCAATTTTGTTCAAATGTGCATTTTTAAGAAGTTTTATTGTTGCATAATTTGTTCATCGATCCACTCTCTGTAAAATGTTTTTCTTTAATGACCAAATCAAACTAAACCTCTATTCAGGCTGTAACTACATGTCTTTTTCTGAGAGGCTGAATGAAACTAGATTATAATTAAAACATCTAAACCATCCTTTTCATTACTGAAAAATAAAAACAAAGATCTGGAAATATTCCTTTGTTCCAGCTCCAGGGCAGTTTGTTCTACAAAGATATAAAGCTTTATTTATTAGTTTTTTTTACTTGTTTCTCTTGACTGAAATATACTAAAGAATTAGACTTAAAGGTTTCTTCTGGCCTGGATTTTGCAGACATGTATCAGTCCATATTAGTTAGATTTTTCTGCAGCTTTTTCTCTGTAATGGAAATGTTATCAGATTTCCTTTAACTCTGACTGCATCTCTTCTTATCCCTCTCCTGCCTTCCTTCTTCCTCCTTGCAGGAAGATAAAAATCATGTCGGAGCATCAAATGTCCCCCTCGTGTGATCTGGGTATCTATCGGTGCAAGTCCACTTTCATCGTAACCTTACAGTATCAATAACAGTCCTCTTTCATGTTTTTCCCCTGCATTCATCTGCTCAGTGTAATAAACATGATGGATGATGGATCAGGCTCAATATTTCTAATCTCCAGGTTAAAATCATTAATCTCAGGAACATTTTCACACAAGCACATCATGTCAGCTTGCAACTCCTGCCTCAGCATCAGGAGGTAAGGCCCAGCTAATGAAGGAATTTTTCAATCCTACTGTATGATGAGAGTGGCTGAAACAGGAACCAGAAGATTTGTTTCTGTGGCCTCTGCTGGTCTGCAGCTCACATGAGCTCCTTTGCCTTTAGTTGCGTCCCGCAGATGTCGGCAGGTTAATAACAGAACGTCATCAGACTCTGGTGAGAACGTGAAGTTTTAATCTGAAGGCACAAATGTGTCCTGTTTGTCCTCATGTTGTCCTTCTGAAGCTAATACCTTGAATCCGGCTGACGCTTCACTATCTGATCGCTAATCTTTCAATTAAAACATCTGTGTGTGTGTTCAGGTGTGTATGTGAGAGGCAGCTTTGCAGGCTGAAGGTATTTTTGAAAAAAAAAAAAAAACGTATGTTTTTTGAATACTCATGCATTTAAACATTTAACCTATTTTAAAAAGTTCAAAAGAAGAAATTATGAAGAGGTAACATAAAAAAAACTCATTGCATAAGAAAACCCAAAGTTTTGCACACTAATGTAGCCAATCGAGGATTGTTTTCCAGAACGGTGAGCCAGACCTGGATTTGAGCTCTAATTAGAGAAATACATTCACTTTATATTTATCTCCTCCTTACATCAGGATTAACACAATACACATTAATTGAGTGAAGTACGGAAATTATGTAATTTGGCCACAATGACCTCAAGGACGCGACTTGTCAGATCGCTCACCCTGCTTCGCTGTCTCTGTAGAGAATTGTTAGTTATTCAAGCAGAGGCTACCTGCTGCAGCCATTCATCAAACTGAGACAGAAGAAGCTGAACTAAGCTGATAGCTCTGGTCAGCAGCAGCTTCCTGGGTTTTAACTCTCCTCACCGTCATGGTTGGCGTTTCCCAGCGTCCACGGCTCGTCAGAGTCAAAGTGGGTGTCGCCTCCGATGCCGGCACCCGGGAAGTAGGCGTGGGCTAGGAAGCCTCCCTCGCCATCAAACGGAGAGCTGTCACCATGGAAACCAGAGGCGAAGAAGATGATGATGTCAGCGTCTTTCCCGTCATTCTCTACATCTGAGTTTGGGACCTCCTGAGTAGATCAGAGGGAGGGAAACTTACACTGTTACAGTAGCAGCGGTTTGGTCCTGAGGGAGAATTCCCTGAACGGTCTTCTTCTACATAATTCATTCTCTAAAAAAGATCATCACGTGACCAAATTTTATTAAGATCCGATTAGGCTGATCAGGAGAAGATAAGCACATCTGACCTGGAAAGAGAGCGGAGTCACAGCCTGCCACACGTTGAAGGCTTGTCGGATCGCTCTGTGGGTTTCCTTCTCTCCCACCTTTGGCGTGTAGTTTGAAATTCTGAGGGGAAGAGAAAATGATCATTTTTACACGGGGGTTGGCAGCCTAGTGGTTAGGGCATTTCATTTGGATCCCACAGGTTCTCAGTTGAAGCCCCACTCCCACAGACAGCCACTTTGGGTCCCTGAGCAAGACCTTAACCCCACACTGCTCCCCGGGGGCCGCACTATGGCAACCCACTGCTCCCCAAGGGGATGGGTTACATGCAGAGAGTGAATTTTGTTGCTCTGTATTTTTGACAATGTCATTACAATAAAGCTGAAATCTATTCTGTTCTATTCTATAACAGGGATCAGTTTATCCAGCTCATTGACCAATCACAGAGACTGCCAATCCTGTCAGACAGGAAGCAATCGAAGCAGCTGTTAGGATTATTCAATGATGATTATAAAATTAATGTGTGCTTATAAAACATTTGTGCAAGGGGATGCTCCACTCCTGTCTCATGATCCAGTCAGGAGACCATCCTGCCTTGTCATTCTGATGGAGCATTCTGTCTTCATGAACTGATCAATTGTTCTGTCAGAACAATACTCTGTTTGTAACCATGCGTCATGTTCTGTTAATAAACGCTCTGCAGAGGAGGTCCAGTGGGAGACAGTATGTTTGAGTCTGGGGTTCAACTGTCTCTCCTTCCTGCAGGAATTGTATTGATAAGTCTGTGTTTCAGTTCTTCTTAAGAAAAAACCTATTTATGAACCCGACAGCAGCATTATCCAAAGGCACCATGTTTGCTTCTAACAGGAAAATAAAAAAACAAGTCTAAAAAAGTTTAAGAAGCAGTTATCTAGGAATTGAAATGTGGTAACCTTAAAAGACAAAGGCTGACAAATATATACAAAAAATGACATTAAAATAGCACAAAGAGAAAACATACTTTTCAAACAAAACTTATTGTAAATCATACACCTGTATAAAACAGAAGACTGAAATAAAATAAAATAAAATAGAGAAGGATCTTAGAGAACATCGAGAGTAAAAAAAAAAAGTGAATGAAAAAATGTGCTAGAACCGAACAGAACATAAAGGTAAAATATCAAAATAACATCAGAAACAGTTAAGAGTTATGACATTAATACAATCAATCTTTGGCTGCAGAAATATGCGGAAAGTAAAAGTTATCTTCCAGATCTTTGTTCTGGAGTTTCTTTATGTTCTTTGGTTGCTGAAGTTTTCCATCTTAAGCAGCAGCTCAGTTAATTCGTAGCCTGATGCTCCCTTAGCTGCTGATAAATGAGGCAGAAAGGTCGTTACAGAGTAATTGCAGAGAGGATACGTGCCGTCCATATCTATTCAGGCCGTTTTATCGCTTGTCTCACCTGCAGATCTGCAGAAACCCTTTCATGAGGCGTTCATTGACGGCTCCTGTTTTGCAGCCGTTTGTGTCTCTCTTTGAATGAGTCAGAGTAACAAAGCAAAGAGAAAAGGAAGCTTGGAAAACTGATGAAGTTGGATACAAATGGAGGGAGGCAGGAAAAAGAAGATGAATGCTTTAGGAAAACTCAACAAGTTAATTTCTCGTCATTTTTCTCTCCAGCCGTTGCTCTTGAACACAAAAATCAAC
Source organism: Cyprinodon tularosa (assembly GCF_016077235.1). Lineage (NCBI taxonomy): Eukaryota > Metazoa > Chordata > Actinopteri > Cyprinodontiformes > Cyprinodontidae > Cyprinodon > Cyprinodon tularosa. The sequence goes on along the minus strand of NW_024039308.1, from coordinate 421,236 downwards.
TATAGAAACGTGGAGCTTCATATCAAAGACTGAGCAGGATGAGTGAACCTGGCACAGAAACACCTGGTGATGTTTGGACCCAGAGAGCATTTTATGTTGTGGACTGAGAGGAAGAAAACTGGACTGAGATGATGGGAACGGCCCACAGAGGAGCCTTTACCAGCTGTTTTAACTGCTTCTGATGCAACAACAATCAAATCTGCTGTTGCTTTCTGATTAAAAGCTCAAAATATGCAGTCAAAAAGGCTAATTCCACATTGGAATCAGCACAATGCTTTATGTTCAGATTAGCTAGGCTGGTTCTGGTAAAACCAAGGATGCTTTCAAAAAAGAACCAAAAGATGTGTCGTTCGCTGGAGATTCAAGGTCCAAAGATGGACAGTTCATCGCTCAGCGTTCAAAAAGGCACAGAGGCTCCTTACGTTGTAAGGAGATGATTAAAAACACAGTTCATCAGTGCAGGTGGAGAGGCTATAGAGAGAGCTGAAGATCTAAGAGCAACACTGTGTTAGAGTGTGAAGCAGCACCCACAGGACAGCTCAACTATTGCTGGACCCCTAGAAACACTTCACACCGGCTCTACCACTCCGATCTCTTGGATTCCCAAAGAGATTCTGAAAGCTAGTTGACCAGAGGACTCAGCTGAAGGAGTTCAAATATCTGAAGAGGATGTTTCTACAGTGACAACACTCAGAAGAACCCAAAACATCAATCCTTACACTGTCAAACAGACTGGAACACAGACAAGGATTTAAGGCTCAAACAAACAGCTGCAGAGAGAAAACTCCTTCTGGTGGAACAAAATATCCATCTTTATGAGGCGTCAGTCCCTGTAAGAGAGAGCGTCTGACAGCATCCACAGAACCTTTAGGTCTATTTCCTACAGAACTGTTCAAAGATGAAAAATACAGGGAGTGAAAGAGAATATGGGCGTGTCCCTCTCTGCCCTCTGATTGGTCAGAAACCTGTAAGCCACGTCTGGAATCAGGCTTAAAAAACAATCATTGGATCAGAAATATTGAATAAGGAATATTCTGGGGTTAATTCAGAAAAAAACTCTAAGCTTCGATTATGGAAAAACAACAAAAGGGATCAAAAAGATAAGTGAGTCCAGTAAAGTCCAACTTTGTGGGAATTCTTTGAATCTTAATGAAGGTTCGATCAAATGGTGGCTGAGATATGGAGGTAGGTTCATTACTGACTCTATGGAATCTTATTAAGCGTAAGAATATTTTTTATTTTATTTTTTAAACTTTAAAACTAAATTCACAATATTTCTTGTCTGGTTATAAAGTCAGGTTTAGTAGTTATTTAGCTCCTAATTTCTACTCTGTTTCTCTATGCCTTTTCCCGGCAGAATAACTATGACCTGGATGACTGAGAATCTTCACCAACATTCAGCACCTCTTTTCATTTTTCTCCTCATTCACTGCAGCCTGAGTTTCCAGCTGCTGAGTGTCTTTTACCTAACATAAAAAGGGATTCGTCATATTTTTTTCCTCACACACTGAGTGCAGGAACATTCTTGGAAGGACTTTCACAGATACAGCTCCTCCATGAAGATCAACAACCAGTGAAATACTCCCACAGGAGCTGGTGGATAAAGCAGAAACTGGAACAAAACTCAGCAGGTGGAAATAAATTCTTCATGCATCCTAAACGATCTGATCCAGCCGGCCTCCTCCACACTGGTAGCTAATGCAGATTAGCCTCGTATAACCCATCGCTTCTAAGAGACGGGCCTTTGGCGCCTGAGAGGACGAGCAATCAGGTTTAAAACGATCATAGCCTGCAGGACTGAGAGCAGCACCGTTTGGGCCGGCAGGCAGTGAAACATGAGGAGGAGACTCACATTTGATGAGAAGAAACCAGATCGGAGTGTGAGCTCACTCTGTGGGTTTATGTAATGCTGCAGAGTGGGAAGCATCGCAGTCGGGATGCCTTCAGTGTCCCGTGGGAAGGCTGTAATTTACAATAACCCAATGAAGCTCTGAGTGGGCTGGTGTGGACGGGGGGGAGAGGGGAGGATGGATGGATGGATGGATGGATGGATGGATGGATGGATGGATGGATGGATGGATGGATTGATGGATGGATGGATGGATGGATGGATGGATGGATGGATGGATGGATGGATGGATGGATGGATGGATGGATGGATGGATGGATGATGGATGGATTTATGGATGATGATCATTGATGGATGGCTGGATGGATGGATGATGGATGGATTTATGGATGGATGGATGGATGGATGGATGGATGGATGGATGGTGGATGGATTTATGGATGACAGTGGATGGATGGATGATGGATAGATGGATGATGGATGGATTTATGGATGACAGTGGATGGATGGATGATGGATAGATGGATGATGGATGGATTCATGGATGGCGGATGGATGGATGGATGATGGATAGATGGATGATGGATGGATTTATGGATGATGGATAGATGGATGGATGGATGGCTGGATGGATGGATGGATGGATGATGGATGGATTTATGGATGATGGATAGATGGATGGATGGATGGATGGATGGATGATGGATGGATTTATGGATGGATGGATGGATGGATGGATGATGGATGGATTTATGGATGGATGGATGGATGGATGGATGGATGATGGATGGATGGATGGATGGATGGATGATGGATGGATTCATGGATGACGGATGGATGGATGATGGATAGATGTATGATGGATGGATTTATGGATGATGGATAGATGGATGGATGGATGATGGATGGATGGATGGATGGATGGATGATGGATGGATTCATGGATGACGGATGGATGGATGATGGATAGATGTATGATGGATGGATTTATGGATGATGGATGATGGATGGATTTATGGATGGATGGATGGATGGATGGATGATGGATGGATTCATGGATGACGGATGGATGGATGGCTGGATGGATGGATGGATTTATGGATGACAGTGGATGGATGGATGATGGATAGATGGATGATGGATGGATTTATGGATGATGGAAAGATGGATGGATGGATGGCTGGATGTATGATGGATGGATTTATGGATGATGGATAGATGGATGGATTTATGGATGGATGGATGGATAGATGGATGGATTTATGGATGGATGGATGGATGGATGGATGGATGGCTGGATGGATGGATGGCTGGATGGCTGGAAGGATGGATGGATGGATGGCTGGATGGATGATGGATGGATGATGGATGGATTTATGGATGGATGGATGGATAGATGGATGGATTTATGGATGGATGGATAGATGGATGGATGGCTGGAAGGATGGATGGATGGATGATGGATGGATGGATGGATGGATGATGGATGGATTTATGGATGGATGGATGGATAGATGGATGGATTTATGGATGGATGGATGGATGGATGGATGGCTGGATGGATGGATGGATGGCTGGATGGATGGATGGATGGATGATGGATGGATTTATGGATGGATGGATGGATAGATGGATGGATTTATGGATGGATTTATGGATGGATGGATGGATGGATGGATGGATGGCTGGATGGATGGATGGATGGATGGATGATGGATGGATTTATGGATGGATGGATGGATAGATGGATGGATTTATGGATGGATGGATGGATGGATGGATGGATGGCTGGATGGATGGATGGCTGGATGGCTGGAAGGATGGATGGATGGATGGCTGGATGGATGATGGATGGATTTATGGATGGATGGATGGATGGATGGATGATGGATGGATTTATGGATGGATGGATGGATGGATGATGGATGGATGGATGGATGGATGGCTGGATGGATGATGGATGGATGGATGGATGGATGGATGGATGGATGGATGATGGATGGATTCATGGATGACGGATGGATGATGGCTGGATGGATGGATGATGGATGGATTTATGGATGGATGGATGGATGGATGGATGATGGATGGATGGATGGATGGATGATGGATGGATTCATGGATGACGGATGGATGGATGATGGATAGATGGATGATGGATGGATTTATGGATGATGGATAGATGGATGGATGGATGGCTGGATGGATGATGGATGGATTTATAGATGGATGGATGGATGGATGGATGGATGATGGATGGATTCATGGATGACGGATGGATGGATGGCTGGATGGATGGATGGATTTATGGATGACAGTGGATGGATGGATGATGGATAGATGGATGATGGATGGATTTATGGATGATGGATAGATGGATGGATGGATGGCTGGATGTATGATGGATGGATGATAGATGGATGGATGGATGATGGATGGATTTATGGATGGATGGATGGATGATAGATGGATGGATGGATGGCTGGATGGATGATGGATGGATTTATGGATGGATGGATGGATGGATGGATGGATGGCTGGATGAATGGATGATGGATGGATGGATGGCTGGATGGATGATGGATGGATGGATGGATGGATGGATGATGGATGGATTCATGGATGACGGATGGATGGATGGCTGGATGGATGGCTGGATGGATGGATGATGGATGGATTTATGGATGGATGGATGCATGGATGGATGGATGATGGATGGATGGATGGATGGATGGATGATGGATGGATTCATGGATGACGGATGGATGGATGATGGCTGGATGGATGATGGATGGATTTATGGATGGATGGATGGATGGATGGATGGATGGATGGATGGATGGATGGATGGCTGGATGGATGATGGATGGATTTATGGATGGATGGATGGATGGATGATGGATGGATGGATGATGGATGGATTCATGGATGACGGATGGATGGATGGCTGGATGGATGGCTGGATGGATGGATGATGGATGGATTTATGGATGGATGGATGGATGGATGGATGGATGATGGATGGATGGATGGATGGATGGATGGATGATGGATGGATTCATGGATGACGGATGGATGGATGATGGATAGATGGATGATGGATGGATTTATGGATGATGGATAGATGGATGGATGGATGGCTGGATGGATGGATTTATAGATGGATGGATGGATGGATGGATGGATGATGGATGGATTCATGGATGACGGATGGATGGATGGCTGGATGGATGGATGGATTTATGGATGACAGTGGATGGATGGATGATGGATAGATGGATGATGGATGGATTTATGGATGATGGATAGATGGATGGATGGATGGCTGGATGTATGATGGATGGATTTATGGATGATGGATAGATGGATGGATGGATGGATGGATGGATGATGGATGGATTTATGGATGGATGGATGGATAGATGGATGGATGGATGGCTGGATGGATGATGGATGGATTTATGGATGGATGGATGGATGGATGGATGGCTGGATGAATGGATGATGGATGGATGGATGGCTGGATGGATGATGGATGGATGGATGGATGGATGGATGATGGATGGATTCATAAATGACGGATGGATGGATGGCTGGATGGATGGCTGGATGGATGGATGATGGATGGATTTATGGATGGATGGATGCATGGATGGATGGATGATGGATGGATGGATGGATGATGGATGGATGGATTCATGGATGACGGATGGATGGATGATGGATAGATGGATGATGGATGGATTTATGGATGATGGATAGATGGATGGATGGATGGCTGGATGGATGATGGATGGATTTATGGATGGATGGATGGATGGATGGATGGATGGATGGATGGATGATGGATGGATTCATGGATGACGGATGGATGGATGGCTGGATGATGGATGGATGATGGATGGATGGATGATGGATAGATGGATGATGGATGGATTTATGGATGATGGATAGATGGATGGATGGATGGATGGCTGGATGTATGATGGATGGATTTATGGATGATGGATAGATGGATGGATGGATGGATGGATGGATGGATGGATGGATGATGGATGGATTTATGGATGGATGGATGGATAGATGGATGGATGGATGGCTGGATGGATGATGGATGGATTTATGGATGGATGGATGGATGGATGGCTGGATGGATGGATGATGGATGGATGGATGGCTGGATGGATGGATGATGGATGGATGGATGGATGGATGGATGGATGGATGGATTCATGGATGACGGATGGATGGATGGCTGGATGGATGGCTGGATGGATGGATGATGGATGGATGGATGGATGGATGGATGGATGATGGATAGATGGATGATGGATGGATGGATGGATGGATGATGGATAGATGGATGATGGATGGATTTATGGATGAT